>NC_041392.1:292601559-292641838 GCF_002162155.2 Triticum dicoccoides
AAACACATCAAACCAACACCTCTCCTCTCCTCTCCTCCGCAGCAGCAGCAGCGGAGCACCACCGCCGCCCCTCACCACCACCACCGCCCCTCACCACCGCCGCCGCCGCTTCCACCGCCGCCGCCTAGTGCCGCCGCCGCCACCCAACGCCGCCGCCGCCGGAGCCCCTCGCTTCTTCGAGGTACTAGCCCCGCGCCGCGTCACCTTTTCTTTTCCTCGGTTCGGTTTTTCGTAAATCGTTCCGGTTTTCTAGATCGGTTTTACGTTTCGGTTTTCTTTCCGAAACCCTAGATCGGTTTTTCTCGCCGGTTTTTCTTTCCGGTTTTGTTTAGCAAGCGTTCGCCGGACCATTCGTCCTAACGAACGTGATCACCGGTTTGCCTCGGTTAATGAACGTCCGTTCGTTCAACCGTTCGTCGTTTTCTTTCTCATCGGATTTATTCCGCTATTTTTCTGATAGCGATTTCAGATCCGATTTTCTTTCTAGTCTATCTTCTCGCTCGTTTATCGGAATCAGGTGATTCAAACGCCTGGAGTTTCATCTCGAAACCGCCGTTCCGACTAATCAACTTAAACAAAGTTTTGCTACTGTAAAATTTGACTTAGTTTCAACTTGCTAGAACCGAGTTGTTTTCCCTCGCCGTTTGACTTCCGTGGCTTTTGATTTGATTCTTTTGCCACCAGGGTTCTTAAGTTGAACTTTCTGGTTAGATTTTTATTCGAGATTTACCTGTGCATTAGATGAGTACTTATTGTATGCTTGTTGTTTGTCTGCGATAGATCACCCGGAGTGCGCCGCTTGTTACTTCGAGTCTCTAGGTTTCGCGGATCATCAGCAAGGCAAGTAACACTTTGATCATACCTTTTCTACAACCCAGTTTTTATGCATTAGATCAATCCTCAAACATTGCATGATTACGATCTAATTAAATTGTGGGATGGGAAGTAGATGAGGTAGTACCTAATACCTGTTTTACTTATGAAACCTTTGGGAGTTACTTCTACGTTTGCTTCTTATGCCTTGCTATGCTAGTAGACGTGGATTGGGTGAGTGAATATCCATGACAGATGTGAGTTTGTTTATTAAAGGTTTATCTAAGTCGGCAACTTAAATACACATCTGGGTGGATTGAGGCACCTGTTTTCTAGCAGGACTTGCCTATATTTCTTCGGACCGCCACCCAGGCTCAAAGGGATCATAAGATAATTCATACTAGTAACTTACGTGTGCAGCCACAAGCCATTATGGGCTCTGGCATAGTTGACTAAGTCGTGCGAACTCTTATAGTGGTGGACTAGTAGATGTAGGGGATGTAGGTGTACCGGTCCACCCATCGTAAGGTGCAAGCGCTTCTGAAAGACTGTGTCTCGGTCATCCGTTTCTCAAACACCATGTAGTGCGAGAAACCAAGCGGAGGCGATCGAGTCTTGTGGGGAAAAGTGCGCAAACCTCTGAGAGTGTACAAACTAATCATGATTAGCCGTGTCCCTGGTTATGGACATCTTGGGTATCTAGTACTTGAATATCATTGTGAATCTCAACATGTTACTTCTAATTAATATTGTTGGGTTTTTAATGAGTACTTTTTAATTGGGATTGAGGATGCTGTCAACCATTCTCAATGTTTAACAACCACCATGATAGTTAAATAAATTTATTCCTTTGTAGTAGGGAAAACTGGCTTTATGCAAAAACTGTAACCATAGAGCTTTTCCACCAGCCAAATATGCATGTAGTATAGCCAATACTCATTACCTCTCTCTATGTGTTACATTGCCAGCATATTCCATGTGCTGACCCGTTTTCGGGCTGCAACTTTTCATGTTGCAGACTTTTCAGACGACGAATAAGGTGCTTTTAGGTCGTGGTTCTATACTCAGTGATGCCGTTGGAGTTGATGGACTCACTTATCTTCCAAGTCTTCCGCTGTTATCGTTATTAGATGGCCTTAAGCCATGATTACTGTAATAAGTCCTCTTCTGGACAAACGATGTAATAAGTGTGTGATTGCTACTCTGCTATAAATCCTTCGAAGTACTGTGTGGTGTCAGTATTACTGATCCAGGGATGACATCGGAGCACAGAGACTTGATCCATTTGGGTCGGGTCGCTACAGAGATGATATCAGAGCACACGCTGACTGTAGGACACGACCACTAAGTTAAAGCCATAGATCACTATTCTCTTCTCATTTTCTAACTCCTCATCTTTTCTACTGTTTAGGATGACGGATGCAAAGATCAAGTACGCCCAACCGGATGAAGGCACACCTTTTAGACTTCCTTCAAGCGAAATCCAGAAGTCACCAAGTACCTGAACATTGGACTACCAAGCTTCACCGGGACTTTCAACGCCACTCTGCCTGAAGAGGAGCGCTGGAAGATTCAAGCCCATGTTCCGAGAAGGACATTCGCCCCTATCACCAAGCCCATAGATAGTGTTTTCAGTGCACCAACCTGGAGTCTGGGAAAGAGCATGGCAGCTCATATCACCATGGGACGCATTGGAGAAGTTTATCAAGAAGACCTCAAGGACACTATCTACCAGATTTGCGGACGCCGGAATGAACAATGGGAGATAGTCAGCATCAAGAAGGATAGATCCATTGCATCTTTCATCCAGGAGTTAAACCAACACATTCGACGCCAGGAGAACCAGATGTGCAATGATATGATAGAGTTGAAGAATGCAAAGGGAAGGATCATCGAACTTGAAGGAGAGATGAAGACTCTATGCAAGGACTACATGGACGAGATCGTAGCTGTAGCAAAGCACAATAACGATCTTAAGTATGAGATTGAAGAACTCAAGAAGAAATTGGAGCTCAAGAATGAAGACAAGTACGTCGACTGTCCGAGCAACTACATCATCATCGACAACACCGATTCGGATCCAAGCGAGCCCGACTTTGAAGACGAAGCTGGAGCAGACATCATGGAGTCTTCCACTGGTTCAAATTAATAGATGACCCGCACATAATAGTAGTATTCCCTCCATGTAAACATTATAGTACACGCACCTTTGCGATAGTTAGACCATTGTATGCCCTTTGATTGAATGAATGAAGTGATTTTGTGTGCAATTGTCTCATGAGCATTCGGGTAGTGTTTTCTCCCTAGACCCCACTCTTTTCTTAATTTCTCGTCTTTTCTAAACCCTTCAGATGCCTCCGAGACGCGACCCCGAGTTTGTTTTTCCGCCAGAGATCACCCAGTTAATTCAGCAGTAGAACACTTTGATTCAGACATTGGTACAGAACCAAGGCAACAACAACAACAACCCACCACCACCACCACCTGGGGATCACTTGACTCGTTTCCTTAGGCTGCATCCACCGGTGTATTCTAGTAGCACTGAGCCAATTGTAGCAGATGATTGGCTCCGCAAGATAGGAAGGGAGTTGACCACTGCAGGATGCACAGATGGTGAGAAGGTGAAGTTTGCTGCACATCAGCTTGACGGACCCGCAGCAGCATGGTGGGAGAATTTCACAGCCACTTACCCTGTAGACACTGTCACATGGGATCAGTTTCAGCAAGCTTTCCGCACTGCCCATGTTTCAGCAGGAGCTATGGCCATGAAGAAGCGTGAGTTTCGCAACTTACGCCAAGGAGGAAGGACTGTTGGCCAGTATGTGGATGACTTTAGTAAGTTAGCACGTTATGCCCCAGATGACGTTGCTACAGACGCAGCTAAGCAAGAGAAGTTTCTGGAAGGACTAAATGATGAGTTAAGCCTGCAGTTGATGGTAGCAAGATTCAATAACTACCAGGAGTTGGTAGACCGCGCCCTCATGATTGAAGGAAAGTAGCAGCAGATTGAGAATCGCAAGAGGAAGTATGGGCAAGGGAAGTTTAACTCTGGAGCCCAGCAGAAGCCCCAGTATACCCCTAAATAGGGAGTGAAGTTTCAGCATACCCATGGAGGAAGTAGTTCGCATGGCCATAATGGCCACAAGAATGGTAATGGGAATGGAGGAAGCAACGGCCAGAACCGGACCCCACCAACAACCCCAGCCGAGAAAGACTTGAGCCATGTCACCTGTTACAAGTGTTCCAAGACCGGACATTATGCAAGTGAGTGTCCCGAAGGCCAAGGTGGAAATGGAAGCTCTGGAAAGAAGCCAAACCCTTTCAACAGGGGATAGGTGAACCACATTGATGTGGAGGAGGTTGAAGCTCAGCCCGATGCAGTAATCGGTAAGTTTTTGGTTAAGTCATTTACTGCAGTTGTTCTTTTCGATACTGGTGCATCGCATTCATACATATCAAGGGGATTTGTAGAGAAGTATAGTCTGTCTACTCAGATTCTTAAAACGCCTATGCTAGTAAGCTCGCCAGGAGCAGAGTAAATGGCCAGACAAGGATGTTTTCAAGTGCCATTGAGTATAGGAAGGCATGTGTTCCCGACGGATTTGATCGTTCTGGAATCCCAAGGATTGGATGTGATTCTAGGTATGGATTGGCTGTCGATGTATGGAGGAAACATCGATTGCGCAAGTAAGACGATTTTGCTCACAACGCCAGAAGGAAGAAGGATTAAGTATGTATCACGGCATGAGCCGAGGAGAGCTCATGTAAATTGCCTATCAGGAGTTGTGCAGGAAGAGGTGCCAGTCGTGAAGGATTATCCTGATGTATTTCCTGAGGAATTGCCAGGAATGCCACCGGATAGAGACATTGAGTTTTTGATTGAGCTATTGCCAGGAACAGGCCCGATATCAAAGCGACCATACAGGATGCCCGCACAGGATTTGGCGGAAATCAAGAAGCAGAGTAAGGAGCTATTGGATAAAGGTTATATACGCCCAAGTTCTTCGCCTTGGGGATCACCCGTACTGTTAGTTGTTGAAGAAGGATACCAAGTTCATATGGACTGAGGACTGTGAGGCAAGTTTTCAAGAGTTGAAGAAAAGATTGGTTACCTCACCAGTGCTAATTTTGCCAGATCAGACCAAGGATTATGAGGTGTATTGCGATGCTTCACGTCGAGGACTTGGAGCAGTGCTTATGCAGGAAGGAAGAGTTGTTTCGTATGCTTCAAGACAACTGAAACCCCATGAATTAAATTATGCCACACATGATTTGGAGTTAGCAGCCGTAGTGCATGCATTGAAGACATGGAGACATTTCCTCATTGGAAATCATTGTGAGGTATACACGGATCACAAGAGTTTGAAGTACATTTTCACGCAGAAAGAGTTAAACCTTAGACAGAGGAGATGGTTGGAACTCATCAAGGACTATGATATGAGATTGCATTATCATCCCGGAAAGGCTAATGTAGTAGCTGATGCATTAAGCCGCAAGAGCCATGTCAATACACTAATGATGGGAGGAATACCCAAGGAGTTAGCCGAGGACATTCGAGAACTATGTTTGGAAATAGTCCCGAGAGGCTATGTAGCAACATTGGAGAGTCAGTCTACGTTAATGAACAAAATCAGGGAAGCTCAGAAAAATGACAAAGAGATTGCGGATATAAAGAAGAAAATGAGCGAAGGAAAAGCAAAGGGATTTCGTGAGGATGAGCACGATACCCTATGGTTTGAGGACTGTGTATATGTGCCAAATGACCCGGAGATCAGGAAGTTGATTCTGCAAGAGGCACATGATTCACCCTATTCGATTCACCCAGGAAATACCAAGATGTATTTGGATTTGAAGGAAACATTCTGGTGGATCGGAATGAAGAAGGATATCGCGGAGTATGTAGCAGTTTGCGATATATGTCAGAGAGTGAAGGCAGAACATCAGAAGCCAGCAGGATTGTTGCAGCCATTGCTGATACCCGAATGGAAGTGGGATAAACTAGGCATGGATTTCATCACGGGTTTGCCAAGGACTCGTTCAGGCTATGATTCGATTTGGGTTATAGTCGACCGCTTGACGAAGGTAGCGCATTTCATTCCAGTTAAGACTACCTATAGCAGTGCTAAATTGGCAAAGATATACATGACCAGAATTGTGTGTTTGCACGGAGTTCCGAGGAGTATCGTATCAGATAGAGGAACTCAATTTACCTCAAAGTTTTGGAATCAGTTGCATGAAACGTTAGGAACCAGGCTAGAATTCAGTACAGCTTTTCACTCACAGACAGATGGACAGACTGAGAGAGTCAATCAGATTTTGGAGGATATGTTGAGAGCTTGTGCCCTAGATTATGGATCTAGTTGGGACGATAACTTGCCGTATGCAGAGTTTTCTTATAACAACAGTTACCAAACCAGCTTGAAGATGGCACCTTTCGAAGCCTTATACGGAAGGAGGTGCAGGACACCGTTGTCTTGGGACGAAGTTGGAGACCGTCAGTTGTTTGGACCAGATTTGATCAAGGAGAAAGTTAAGTTGATTCGAGACAGGCTCAAGGTAGCCCAATCCAGACAGAAGAGCTATGCGGATTCAAAACGCAAGGCGATAGAATATGAAGTTGGAGACAGAGTTTATCTTAGAGTGTCCCCACTTCGAGGAGTGAAACGTTTTGGAGTTAAAGGAAAATTAGCACCACATTTCGTTGGACCGTATAGTATTTTGCAGCGCATGGGAGAAGTTGCTTATAAGTTGGAATTACCAGAAGGACTGTCAGGAGTTCATGATGTATTCCATGTTTCTCAGCTGAAGAAATGTCACGCCGAGATGGCGGAAGTACCGCTAAGAGATATAGTGCCACTTGAAGCAATTCAGTTGAAGGATGATTAACATATGAGGAGAAACCAGTCAGGATTCTCGAATATGCCAGCAGAGTTACTCGCAGCAAGGTTATCAAGTTTTGCAAGGTTCAGTGGATCCACCACTCAGAGGATGAAGCCACCTGGGAGAGAGAAGAAGATTTGCTCAAGGACCACCCTCACCTATTTTCTAGCCAACCCGAATCTCGAGGGTGAGATTCATCTTAAGGGGGGTAGGTTTGTAACATCCCAAATTTTCAATTTGGAATGTTATACACTAGATCATCATGCATATCATATTTTCTTGCATTTGTTGATCCTAGAAATTTCACGCAACTCAAGGACCCTCGGAGAGAGTTGGAGATTTCGAAATTTTCGTATTTGAGTTTTCTCAAAACTATGAAAAGAGGATCATTGGATTTATTTATTTTATCTTCAAATATTTTTCCAATATCAAAAATAAGAGAGGGAATAATATGACTTTCCCAAAATTTAGGAAAAATGAAGATTTAATAAATAAATCATATTTTGGATTTTTTTTCTCGGAGTTTATTGCCTTAGGGAAAAATGCGTGTTTTCAAAAATTGCATTTTAGGCCCCGAGTAAAGTTCATTTTGTTCGACTCATTTTTAGGAGTCGGGGAAAGTTTACTTTATTAATTTTGGAGTCCGGTAGATTTTCTTTTCTGTATTTTCTGCGCGCGAAACCGATTTAAAAAAAAACTGTAGCGCCTTGGGCCAAAGGCCCAAGCCGCCAAGCCAGCCGCCGGCCAGGAGGCCAAGGCCATCGCTAGCGCCGCCGCGCCAGGGAGCCAGGGAGCCAGCGCCCCGGTTTCCTTTTCTTTTACAAATCCTAGTAGGATTTGGACCCGTTTCGTGATTCCGTTTTTTGTTCCTAGGATTCCTAATCCTAGTCTAATTCTTGTCCCCTACTCCAAGCAAAACCCTCCCCTCCCCAATATAAATACCCAAGCACCCCCCTCCAACACATCAAACCAACACCTCTCCTCTCCTCTCCTCCTCCTCCGCAGCAGCGCAGCACCACCGCCGCCGCCCCTCACCACCACCGCCGCCCCTCACCACCGCCGCCGCCGCTTGCC
Organism: Triticum dicoccoides; assembly: GCF_002162155.2. Taxonomy (NCBI): domain Eukaryota; kingdom Viridiplantae; phylum Streptophyta; class Magnoliopsida; order Poales; family Poaceae; genus Triticum; species Triticum dicoccoides. Next base: position 292,609,327 of record NC_041392.1, read on the forward strand.
ACCACCGCCGCCTAGTGCCGCCGCCGCCACCCAACGCCGCCGCCGCTGGAGCCCCTCGCTTCTTCGAGGTACTAGCCCCGCGCCGCGTCACCTTTTCTTTTCCTCGGTTCGGTTTTTGTAAATCGTTCCGGTTTCCGTTCCGGTTTTCTAGATCGGTTTTACGTTTCGGTTTTCTTTCCGAAACCCTAGATCGGTTTTTCTCGCCGGTTTTTCTTTCCGGTTTTGTTTAGCAAGCGTTCGCCGGACCGTTCGTCCTAACGAACATGATCACCGGTTTGCCTCGGTTAATGAACGTCCGTTCGTTCAACCGTTCGTCGTTTTCTTTCTCATCGGATTTATTCCGCTATTTTTCTGATAGCGATTTCAGATCCGATTTTCTTTCTAGTCTATCTTCTCGCTCGTTTATCAGAATCAGGTGATTCAAACGCCTGGAGTTTCATCTCGAAACCGCCGTTCCAACTAACCAACTTAAACAAAGTTTTGCTACTGTAAAATTTGACTTAGTTTCAACTTGCTAGAACCAAGTTGTTTTCCCTCGCCGTTTGACTTTTGTGGCTTTTGATTTGATTCTTTTGCCACCAGGGTTCTTAAGTTGAACTTTCTGGTTAGATTTTTTATTCGAGATTTACCTGTGCATTAGATGAGTACTTATTGTATGCTTGTTGTTTGTCTGCGATAGATCACCCGGAGTGCGCCGCTTGTTACTTCGAGTCTCTAGGTTTCACGGATCGTCAGCAAGGCAAGTAACACTTTGATCATACCTTTTCTACAACCCAGTTTTTATGCATTAGATCAATCCTCAAACATTGCATGATTAGGATCTAATTAAATTGTGGGATGGGAAGTAGATGAGGTAGTACCTAATACCTGTTTTACTTATGAAACCTTTGGGAGTTACTTCTACGTTTGCTTCTTATGCCATGCTATGCTAGTAGACGTGGATTGGGTGAGTGAATATCCATGACAGATGTGAGTTTGTTAATTAAAGGTTTATCTAAGGTGGCAACTTAAATACACATCTGGGTGGATTGAGGCACCTATTTTCTAGCAGGACTTGCCTGTATTTCTTCGGACCGCCACCCAGGCTCAAAGGGATCATAAGATAATTCATACTAGTAACTTACGTGTGCAGCCACAAGCCATTATGGGCTCTGGCATAGTTGACTAAGTCGTGCGAACTCTTATAGTGGTGGACTAGCAGATGTAGGGGATGTAGGTGTACCGGTCCACCCATCGTAAGGTGCAAGTGCTTCTGAAAGACTGTGTCTCGGTCATCCATTTCTCAAACACCATGTAGTGCGAGAAACCAAGCGGAGGCGATCGAGTCTTGTGGGGAAAAGTGCGCAAACCTCTGCAGAGTGTACAAACTAATCATGATTAGCCGTGTCCCCGGTAATGGACATCTTGAGTATCTAGTACTTGAATATCATTGTGAATCTCAACATGTTACTTCTAATTAATATTGTTGGGTTTTTAATGAGTACTTTTTAATTGGGATTGAGGATGCTGTCAACCATTCTCAATGTTTAACAACCACCATGATAGTTAAATAAATTTATTCCTTTGTAGAAGGGAAAAACTGGCTTTATGCAAAAACTGTAACCATAGAGCTTTTCCACCAGCCAAATATGCATGTAGTATAGCCAATACTCATTACCTCTCTCTATGTGTTACATTGCCAGCATATTCCATGTGCTGACCCGTTTTCGGGCTGCAACTTTTCATGTTGCAGACTTTTTAGACGACGAATAAGGTGCTTTTAGGTCATGGTTCTATACTCAGTGATGCCGTTGGAGTTGATGGACTCACTTATCTTCCAAGTCTTCCGCTGTTATCGTTATTAGATGGCCTTAAGCCATGATTACTGTAATAAGTCCTCTTCTGGACAAACGATGTAATAAGTGTGTGATTGCTACTCTGCTATAAATCCTTCAAAGTACTGTGTGGTGTCAGCATTACTGATCCAGGGATGACATTGGAGCACAGAGACTTGATCCATTCGGGTCGGGTCGCTACAATTTTGGAACGCATGGGAGAGGTTGCATACAAGTTGGAGTTACCTAAAGGACTGTCAGGAGTTCATGATGTGTTTCACGTTTCCCAGTTGAAGAAGTGCCATGCAGAGATGGCCGATATTCCTCTGAGAGATATAGTGCCCCTAGAAGCAATTCAGTTGGATAGTGATTTGACATATGAGGAGAAACCTGTTAAGATTCTCGAGGTTGCCAGCCGAGTTACTCGCAGCAAGGTTATCAAGTTTTGCAAAGTTTAGTGGAGCCACCATACCAAGGATGAAGCCACCTCGGAACGAGAGGATGATCTACGGAAAGACCACTCACACCTATTTTTTAGCTAACCTGAATCTCGAGGACGAGATTCATCTTAATGGGGGTAGGTTCGTAACATCCCAAATTTTCAATTTGGAATGTTATACATAGGTCATCCATGCATATCATATTTTATTGCATTTCATTTTGCGATCCTCGAAATTCTAAGCAACTCTAGGACCCACGGAGAGAGTTGGGGATTTCACGTTTTTCATATTTCAATTTTATGAAATATCGAAACAAGGATCACTTTGGTTTTAATTATTTTTCTCTCCGAAAATATTTCATATTAAAATGTAAGAGAGGATATAATATGACTTCTCCAAAATAAAGAGAATATTGGAGGAAAAATATTAAAATCAAATAAATAATTGTTTGTACTTTTATTACTATTTTGTTTGAATTAGGAAAAATTTGCGTTTTTCAAAATTACATTAGAGGCCCAAATAAATGTTCACTTTGTCCGCAATATTATTAGAGGACCACGAAAATTTATTTTAGGATTTTTGGACTCCGTTTAGTATTTCTTTTATTTGTTTTTCCGCGTTAGGAATTTTTTTTAAAAAGTGCACCAACCTAACCGGGCCGTGCCCGACCCGGACACCGCCTGACCGGCCTTTAAAGGGCGAGGCCCGAAGCCCGCAGCGCCGCCAGCCCCGCCTCGAAGCCCACAGTGCCGCCGCTGCCGCTCGATGTCGTCGCCTCCCCGTCGCGTCGCCGCCGCCAACCGCCCCCCCCCCTGTCGGAGCCGCCGCCGACCGCCGTCCGACGGAGCCGCGGCCACCACTTATCCCGTCACCACCGCCACTCGCCGGTGGTAGAAACCGCCGCCGCCGTCGTCTCGGTTTTTCTCAGAAAACCGATCGATTTCTTTAGCAAACCCTAGTTTTGTTTTTTTAATAGATCGGTTCGGATTTTTTGGTTTAGTTATTTAGCGGACGTTCGTCTGTACGTTCGTTTTAACGAACGCTGTTCGTCAGTTAGCCGCAGACAGCCAACGTTCGTTCGTTAGCCTGTTCGTCTCATTTTATTTTCCAGTGTTTTTCTGCAATTATTTTCGATTGCGATTTCTGCCCTAATCTTCGTTTTAGTTTATCTTTTCGCTCATTTATCCAAATCAGGTGAAACAAGCACCTAGATCTTCGTCTCGAAGTCCTCTTTCTGTTTACTAAGTTGAACAAGATTTTGGTACTGTAAAATTTTACTTTAGTCTAGATTGGTAAACAAATCTTTCTTTCGTAATTTGAGTTTCGTTACTCCGTTTGTTTTGATTCATTTTCAAACCAGAGTTCTTCAGTTGAACTTCCTGGTTAGATCTTGTTATTTGAGTTTTACCCATGTATCTTTGCTTGAGTGCTTATGTATGTTATTGTTTGTTTGCGTTAGAATTCCCGGAGTGCGAAACGTGCTACTACGAGTCTCTAGGTTTTGCGGATCGTCAGCAAGGCAAGTATCACTTTGATCATACCCCTTTATTACCCAGTTTTTATGAATTAGTTTCAACCCTCACACATTGCATGAGTAGGATCTCTTAATATGTAGGTCTGGGAAGTAGATGATGAGGTAGAACCTATTACCAGTTTTATTATCAAACCCTTGGGAGTTACTTCTACGCTATGCTTATATTGGCATGCTATGCCCGTAGACATGGTTGGGTTTGAGTGTAATCATGATAGATGTGAGTTGTTAATTAATGGTTCAACTTAAGGTGGCAACTTTAATACACATCTGGGTGGATTGCTTGTGGGCACCTGGAGAATCCAGTGTTGTCCAAGGATATCCCAGAGTACCCGTGTGATCATCCTACGGTCCTCCACCCAGGCTTAAAGGGATCATAAGATTATTCATGCTAGAAACTTCCATGTGCAGCCACAAGCCATTTTGGGCTCTGCCATAGTTGAGTATGTTGCGTGACCTCTTTTTGTGGTGGGCTAGCAGATGTAAGGGAAAGTAGGTGTAACTGTCCACCCGGGGTAAAGAGTTAATGCTTCTGAAAGACTGTGTCTCGGTCATCCGTTTCTCAAACACCTTGTAGAGCGAGAAATCCAATGGAGGAGATCGAGTCTTGTGGGGAAAAGTGCGCAAACCTCTGCAGAGTGTATAAACTAATCATGGTTAACCGTGTCCCCGGTTATGGACATCTTGAGTATCTGGTACTTGAATTATTGATTTGATATCATCACTCTAAATTAATTTGACAGGTGTTAATGACTACTTTAATTGGGATTGAGTTGGAGGAACCTTCTCAATGATGTTTCAACTAACATGATAGTTAAATAAAACATATTCCTTTGTTGTAGGGAAAATTGGCTTTTCGCAAAATAATATAACCGTAGAGCCTCCACCAGCCATATATGCATGTACTGATAGAATTTATTCTGTTCATTGCTCTACCGTGTTAGATTGCTAGCATATTCCATGTGCTGACCCATTTCGGGCTGCAACATATCATGTTGCAGACTTTGCAGACGACAAGTAAGGTGCCATAGGCCGTTTGTCGTGCACTCAGCTATGCCGTTGGAGTTGACGGACTCACTTTATCTTCCAAGCCTTCCGCTGTTATCTTTCATAGATGGCCTTAAGCCATATTTATTGTAATATGTTCTCTTTTGAGACATTCGATGTAATAAGTGTGTGATTGCTACTCTGTTATAAATCCTCCGAGTACTGTGTGTGTCAGCATTACCGATCTAGGGATGACACTGAACACGGAGATTTGACCGCCTAAGGTCGGATCGCTACAAGATGGTATCAGAGCACACACTGAATATAGGACACGGCCACTAAGATGAGCCATATGTCACTCTTTTCTACTCATTTATGACTCCTCTCCATTTTCTACTCCTTAGGATGGCGGACTCAAGGAACAAGTTTAGACAGTCGGATGAAGATACACCATTTGGACGACACTTGAAGGAAGTCACTAGGTATCTGAACATCAAAATGCCAAGCTTCACCGGGACCTACACCCTCACACTACTAGAAGAGGGACGTTGGATGATTCGAGTTCATGTTCAAGGAAGGACATTCATGCTAGTCACCGAGCCCATAGAGTTTTCCTTTGATACACCAACCTGGAGTCTAGGCAAGAGCATGGCAGCCCACATCGCCATGGGACGCATCGGCGAAGTAAGATGTTGTCCTTTTCATCACCTCTCTATGCCTCTCAACTCCCCATTTGGCTCCATCAATGTTTTGTTCTCATCGTTGTTCACCTTGCATAACATTGTCATGTTAACCAACAACAATTGTATATGATAACGTATGTTTGTGCATCAAGTGGAAAAAATCCAAAAGGTATCTGCTAGGGGTGACACTTACAATAAAACATATGGTACATGATATTAATGTCAAATAATTATAGCTATATATTTATCCAGTCACCTATGCTACCTGACAACTATGGTTAACAAGGAGGTTGCTTGTTTAGCAAAAGTTCTTATGGTTATATATTTACCCAGTCACTTATGGTATCAAATAATGAAGTAAATCAGTTACAAAATTTCCTAATTATTTTGGTATGAATTATGTTTGGTTAGAGCTCATGCTCCTGGATGTTACAAATAATGACATGTAAGAGACCATTCAAAAACACAAATACTTAAAAGATCATAATCAACCTTTGTACAAGTGCAACCAGTCTGTCTTGTCCCAATGAGATGCCCAGGCGCCTACCCAGCTCAATAGAATTTTCGAAAGAAAACAACGAACATGAAGACAAGTACTTCTACTTGGTCCAGTTAGTAATATGTTGTTGGGTCTAGTCAATACTCGGTAATCAGCTGAAAAGCAATCAATAACAATGAGACGCTATAATGGCCAATGGGCCTTTCTTCTATCACGAGACTGACTTTCTTACATGAAGCTGATAGGGGTGTGAATTTTCATGGTCTACTATAGAAGATCTGATAGCTACATAAGTTCTCAGAAAAAAGAATGACAAAACATATACTCTGCTTATTCACTATAAGGAAGCAAAGATGCTACTACACGACTAATTATAGCCATCACAAATAAAACTATTGAAAGAATCAAGCTTCTACTAAAAGTTCAATTGCAAATGTATGACCATCTGCTTTTGGATCACTCTTCTTTGTGAGCCTTTTTCATGCTATATTTTCTATGTCTACTGCTCCAGGCCAACACTCGTACAACGAGGTGCTATACAAACGGGTTTTAACCCCTTTCCGCCGCGACATTCTAAACCATCGCCTAGTGAGTGACTATGATAGGGGGGTCCTTCCCAAACGACCCAGAAACCGTCGAGGATATGCCCTCCTGGCACACACGCTCGGCAAAATGAGGTCGTGTGCGGCTGGCAAGCGACCAAATAGGGTTATACGTGCAGTCATACTAAAAAACAATTATACAGGCAAAATCATTTCCGGTCATAAGTACATCCCACACAGTCAGTCCCCGCTAAACATTTCCATTCATATGTACATTCCACATAGTCAATCCAAGGAATACATTTCCTTTAGTATGTACATCCCACACAGTTAATCCAAGAAGTACGTTTTCGTTTGTATATACATCCCACACAGTCGCTGCAAGGAAAATGTTTCCGTTCGCAGGTACATCACACACAATTTTCCCCATTAAATCATTTGTGATATCATTGCCATTGCACACAATATTAACAATTTTATCATTTGCATTATTGAATGCATCACACATAGTGCGTTGAAGAAACTATGTGGCAAAGGCCGTCCATCACACACACTTTTTATGTGGTAAACGTTTCCGCAAGGTGGCCTAACGCAAACAGTTTTCAAGAGGATGTTGTGTGTGATTGTTCATTGATCAAACATGGTTTATTCCTAGAAACTATGTGCATTGTGTGAGGTCAACACCCATGGTGTTTTTGAAAGAAATATGCCCTAGAGGCAATAATAAAGTTGTTATTTATATTTCCTTATATCATGATAAATGTTCATTATTCATGCTAGAATTGTATTAACCGGAAACTTAGTACATGTGTGAATACATAGAAAAACAGAGTGTCACTAGTATGCCTCTACTTGACTAGCTTGTTAATCAAAGATGGTTAAGTTTCCTAGCCATAGACATGAGTTGTCATTTGATGAATGAGATCACAACATTAGAGAATGATCTGATTGACTTGACCCATCCATTAGCTTAGTACTATGATCGTTTAGTTTATTGCTATTGCTTTCTCCATAACTTATACATGTTGCTATGACTATGAGATTATGCAACTCCCGAATACCGGAGGAACACTTAGTTTGCTATCAAATGTCACAACATAACTGGGTGATTATAAAGATGCTCTACAAGTGTCTCCGATGGTGTTTGTTGAGTTGGCATAGATCGAGATTAGGATTTGTCACTCCGCTTGTCGGAGAGGTATCTTTGGGCCCTCTCAGTAATGCACATCACTAAAAGCCTTGCAAGCATTGTGACTAATTAGTTAGTTGCGGGATGTTGCATTATGGAACGAGTAAAGAGACATGCCGGTAACGAGATTGAACTAGGTATGATGATACCGACGATCGAATCTCGGGCAAGTAACATACCAATGACAAAGGGAACAACATATGTTGTTATGCGGTTTGACCGATAAAGATCTTTGTAGAATATGTAGGAACCAATATGAGCATCCAGGTTCTGCTATTGGTTATTGACCGGAGATGAGTCTCGGTCATGTCTACATAGTTCTCGAACTCGTAGGGTCCGCATGCTTAACGTTTGAAGACGATCGATATTATGAGTTTATGTGTTTTGATGTACCGAAGGTAGTTCGGAATCCCGGATGTGATCACGGACATGACAAGGAGTCTCGAAATGGTCGAGACATGAAGATTGACTAGATCATTAGTGGCGCGCGTTGCCGCGCCCATCCATTGTGGCATTGAGTTAGGTGATTGCATAAAAATAGACACCAAACATGCATGTTGAGATGGTTGTATGTTTGCAAGATCCTCATTTTTATCATATGATAGAATAACACTCACAGGAATTTCTATAAAAATTTCATGTGTTGCTACGTCCGTCCTTTTATCCAATGGAATGACATAGACTTGCATAATAAATAACTAAATATATATATATAAATGAAATATATATGTGAAAGTTGCATAAAATAACACACATATTGACAAAAAGATAACTCTGTAATAACATAATAAACATAATTAAGTTTCCCTTGTTTCATTTCGTATGCATGCTACATTCGTTGTGGATAAGTAGTAGCTAAATCCATGCAATTAGCGTGGATTGCCAATTAGAAGTTTCATTGTGCATGAGTAGCTAAATCCAGGCAATTAGCTTGTATTGCCAAGTAGAAGTTTCATTGTGCATAAGTAGCTAAATCCAGGCAATTAGCTTCGATTGCAAAGTAGGAGTGCACCGAACCGGGTGATCAATCTTCTGACCAAAAATAGATGAATGTGTGTAGGTGGAAGCAAAATTGTCGTTGTGAGAAAAATGGATAGAAATTTCATTAACTTTATAAGGTAACAAACTTTAAAGTTACAACCTGGACTCGGGAATGCTATGTCGTCAAGACAATGTGTGATATATACTTATTTGTCTAGAAAGAGGGCACCCACCAGTAATAAAAAGAAATATGCTTACCTGGATAAAAATTTCCTGAAAGTACCATTATAACAAGTGTGGACAAATAAACTGAAGGGTTGTGTGGCATTGCATGCCAATATCCCATGGAAGATTAGTGTGATATAGACAACATTGTAGAGACATATAGAATTTATTATCGTAAGACATGTTCGGTGATGTGGAGGCGTATATTTCCATAGATAAACATAAAAAGTAATCCACGGTCTTAGTATTTAGGTCACGTTGACAATGAAAAATATTAAAATATCTGCCCATTTGATGGAGACATATCATAGAAAAATATTAAAATCTCAAGACTCCATGGAGGCAAAAGGAAAAGAGACCGACAAAACATACATAATAGGAGAACATTCCATGGTTGCTAGTGAGTCACCTAAAATTCTAGGTCTTGTTGCCGTTCAACTTCCTGTAACAACAAGAGGACGTAAAAAATAAACCTTTATACACAACAGCAAGGCTTAGCGATCAACAACCTGGGAAATAAATCTTATGTGTACTTGAGGTTCTTGATGTAACTAACTGAATTCAGGATCCTCCTGCCTACATGACTTCTCACATGGTAAGTGGAACAGAAATTGCATTATTCTGCAATAGCATGTTCAAGAACAAAAACACGATCACTTCTTATCACTGTACGAGGGACCTTCATTGGCGGAGCAGCTTAAATAATAGGAGAGTTGTAGGCTAAGAATTACAAGAAACAATAAGCACCAGTTGTGCAAGGTATAAAACAACAAAGAAAGAGAATCAGTGCAACTCTGTCGATTGGAAGGATGGAAGGTTGCAGAACTGCAGCGTTTGCTACCACATCGCCCGAGCGGATGGGCGATTGGAAAGCATGTGAACCACGTCTTCCGAAGCAACAGAACACAGGGAACAGGAAGGATTATGTGGCCAACCCCTCTTTGCCAAGTTGTCCGTCGTCAGAAACTTTCTCAAGATTGCGAGCATGAGAAAACCTTACACTTGAGCGGCGCATCGGATGATGTTCTTGAAATTTGTGCGCCTCTCTCCCTCGAATTGGAGGGAGTATGCCGACGCCGTCGAGAACTCACCGGTCGGCGTCCATTGGCATGAGACGGAGTCTGCGAACGCCAAGAGCTCGACCCCCTGGATATTTGTCTGGAGTAGCTGGAGAAACCGATCAGGGCGGAAGATCAGGTGAGGACATATAAATAGGAGGAGGGAGGCAAAAGGATTGAACGAAACTCCACCATCGACCGTAGAGGAGACGCGCACCTTAACTAACATTAATGGCTAGTAGGAACGACACCTTAACTCGTCAATTAACGGATCACTTCAATCGACCGCCCATGCTGCCCCGGGACAACTCCACAGCTGCCGTAGAGCTCCACCATCCAAGGAGACCGACCTCATACACGCACACACAACACGATTAAGCCCATCAGTCCCCCATCGAAGAGAAAACCCACCAGGCCCATTTTAATAGGAGACGACCGAAAATGTTACTGGAGCAGCGGCCCACCACTACGTACCACTCCGTGGTTACTGAACGACAAACCAAAGCGACCGGAAAGGGCAATCAGAAGGCCAGAAATGCATAAATCTCAAGATTTAATGGCCAGCAATGCAAGTGGGCTGAGATGGTTGGAAAGATGCACGGTTATAATGTCTTTAAATATATTGGAAAGTTATGTTTGGACACCAGAATGGTTTCTTATGAGTTTGGGCATATACCGGAGTACCGGGGGGTTATCGGAACCCCCGGGAGCTTAATGGGCCCACATGGGCTTTAGTGGAAGAGAGAGGAGGCGACAAAGAGGTGGGGGCGTGCCCCCCAAGCCCAATCCGAATTGGGAGGAGGGCCCGCCCCCCTTTCCTTCTTCTCCTCTTCCCCTTCCTTCCCCCTCCTATTAGGACTAGGAAAGGGGGGAAACCTACTCCTAGTAGGAGTAGGAATCCCCCTTGGGGGCGCACCATGAGGCCGGCCGGCCCCCTCCTCCCCTCCTTTATATACGAGGGAGGATGGCACCCCATAGACACACAAGTTGACAATTGTTTTAGCCATGTGAGGTGCCCCCCTCCATAGATACACACCTCATTCATATCGTCATAGTGCTTAGGCGAAGCCCTACACCGATAACTTCATCATCACCGTCAACACGCCGTCGTGCTGACGAAACTCTCTCTCGGCCTCAACTGGATCAAGAGTACGAGGGACATCACCAAGCTGAACGTGTGCAGATCGCGGAGGTGCCGTGCGTTCGGTTCTTGATCGTTTGGATCGCAGAGACGTTCGACTACATCAAGCGCGTTTCTTAACGCTTCCGCTTTCGGTCTACGAGGGTACGTAGACATACTCTCCCATCTCGTTCCTATGCATCCCTAGATAGATCTTGCGTGATCGTAGGAAATTTTTTGAAATACTGTGTTCCCCAACAGTGGCATCCGAGCTAGGTCTATGTGTAGATGTTATATGCACGAGTAGAACACAAAGGAGTTGTGGGCGTGGGTATATACATATTGCTTGTCGTCACTAGTTGTTTCTTGATTCGGTGGTATTGTTGGATGAAGTGGCCCGGACCGACATTACATGACCGCGTTCATGAGATTGGTTCTACCGACATGCTTTGCACACAGGTGGCTGGCGGTGTCAGTTTCTCCAACTTTAGTTGAATCATATTCAATGAACATGGTTCTTTCTGAAGATAAAAAAGCAATCACTATACCGCGTTGTGGTTTTTGATGCATAGGTAAGAATGGTTCTTGCTAAGCCCGTATCAGCCACGTAAAACTTGCAACAACAAAGTAGAGGACGTCTAACTTGTTTTGCAGGGCATGTTGTGATGTGATATGGTCAAGACGTGATTATATAAATTGTTGTATGAGATGATCATGTTTTGTAACACAGTTATCGGCAACTGGTAGGAGCCATATTGTTGTCGCTTTATTGTATGAAATGCAATCGCCATGTAATTGCTTTACTTTATCACTAAGTAGTAGAGATAGTCGTATAAGCAATAGTTGGCGAGATGACAACGATGCTACGATGGAGATCAAGGTGTCAACCCGGTGACGATGGTGATCATGACGGTGCTTTGGAGATGGAGATCAAAGGCACAAGATGATGATGGCCATATCATATCACTTATATTGATTGCATGTGATGTTTATCACGTATGCACCTTAATTTTCTTAGTATGACAGTAGCATTATAAGATGATCTCTCACTAAATTTCAAGGTATAAGTGTTCTCCCTGAGTATGCACCGTTGCTACAGTTCATCGTGCCGAGACACCATGTGATGATCGGGTGTGATAAGCTCTACATTCACATACAACGGGTGCAAGTCAGTTTTGCACAAGAAGAATACTCGGGTTAGACTTGATGAGCCTAGCATATGCAGATATGGCCTCGAAACACTGAGACTGGAATGTCGAGCTTGAGTCATATAGTAGATATGATCAACATAGTGATGTTCACCATTGAAAACTACTCCATCTCACATGATGATAGGACATGGTTTAGTTGATATGGATCACGTGATCACTTAGATGATTAGAGGGATGTCTATCTAAGTGGGAGTTCTTAAGTAATATGATTAATTGAACTTTAATTTATCATGAACTTAGTACCTGATAGTATTTTGCATGTCCATGTTGTTGTAGATAAATGGCCCATGTTGTTGTTCCGTTGAATTTTAATGCGTTCCTAGAGAAAGCAAAGTTGAAAGATGATGGTAGCAACTACACGGACTGGGTCCGTAACTTGAGGATTGTCTTCATTGCTGCATAGAAGAATTACGTCCTGGAAGCACCGCTAGGTGCCAAACCCGCTGCAAGAGCAACACAAGATGTTATGAACACCTGGCAGAGCAAAGCTGATGACTACTCGGTATTCAGTGTGCCATGCTTTACGGCTTAGAACCGGGACTTCAACGATGTTTTGAACATCATGGAGCATATGAGATGTTCCAGGAGTTGAAGTTAATATTTCAAAAAATGCCCTAATTGAGAGATGAAGTCTCCAATAAGTTCTACAACCGCAAAAAGGAGGAGAATAGTTCTGTCAGTGAACACATACTCAGAATGTCTGGGTACCACAATCACTTGACTCAGCTGAGAGTTAATCTTCTGGTTGATAGTGTCATTGGCAGAGTTCTTCAATCACTGCCACCAAGCTATAAAAGCTTCATGATGAACTATAATATGCAAGGGATGGATAAGACAATTCCCAAGCTCTTCGTGATGCTAAAGGCTACGAAGGTAGAAATCAAGAAGGAGCATCAAGTGTTGATGGTCAACAAGACCACTATTTTCAAGAAGAAGGGAAAAGGGAAGAAGGGGGAATTCAAAAAGAACGACAAGCAAGTTGCTGCTCAAGTGAAGAAGCCCAAGTCTAGACCTAAGCCAGAGACTGAGTGCTACTACTACAAAGGGACTGGTCACTGGAACCGGAACTGCCCCAAGTATTTGGCGGATAAGAAGGATGGCAAAGTGAAAGGTATATTTGATATACATGTTATTGATGTGTACCTTACTAATGCTCGCAGTAGCGCCTAGGTGTTTGATACTGGTTCTGTTGCTAATATTTGCAACTCGAAACAGGGGCTATGGATTAAGCGAAGATTGGCTAAGGATGAGGTGACGATGCGCGTGGGCAATGGTTCCAAAGTCAATGTGATCGCCGTCGGCATGCTACCTCTACATCTACCTTTGGGATTAGTTTTAGACCTGAATAATTGTTATTTGGTGCTAGCGTTAAGCATGAAAATTATATCTGGATCTTGTTTGATGCAAGACGGTTATTCATTTCAATCATAGAATAATGGTTGTTCTATTTATATGAGTAATATCTTTTATGGTCATGCACTCTTGATGAGTGGTCTATTTTTACTAAATCTTGATAGTAGTGATACACATATTCATAGTATTGAAGCCAAAAGATATAAGTTTAATAATGATAGTGAAACTTATTTGTGGCACTGCCATTTAGGTCATATTGGTGTAAAGCACATGAAGAAACCCCATGCTGATGGGCTTTTGGAATCACTTGATTATGAATCACTTGATTATGAATCACTTGATGCTTGCGAACCATGCCTCATGGGCAAGATGACTAAGACTCCGTTCTCTGGAACAATGGAATGAGCAACAGACTTATTGGAAATAATACATACTGATGTATGCGGTCTAATGAGTGTTGATGCTCGTGGCGGGTATCGTTATTTTCTGACCATCACAGATGATTTGAGCAGATATGGGTATATCTACTTGATGAAACATAAGTCTGAAAGAGTTGAAAAGTTTAAAGAATTTCAGAGTGAAGTGGAAAATCATCGTAACAAGAAAATAAAGTTTCTACGATCTGATCGTGGAGGGGAATATTTGAGGTACGAGTTTGGTCTTCATTTGAGACAATGCGGAATAACTTCGCAACTCACGCCACCCGGAACACCACATTGTAATGGTGTGTCCGAACGTCGTAACCACACTTTATTACATATGGTGCGATCTATGATGTCTCTTACTGATTTACCGCTATCGTTTTGGGGTTATGCTTTAGATATGGTTGCATTCACGTTAAATAGGGCACCATCGAAATCCGTTGAGATGACACCTTATGAACTGTGGTTTGGCAAGAAACCCAAGTTGTCGTTTCTTAAAGTTTGGGGCTGCGATGCTTATGTGAAAAAGCTTCAACCTGATAAGCTCGAATCCAAAACGGAGAAATGTGTCTTCATATGATGCCCAAAGGAGACTATTGTGTACACCTTCTATCACAGATCCGAAGGCAAGACATTCGTTGCTAAGAATGGATCCTTTCTAGAGAAGGAGTTTCTCTCGAAAGAAGTGAGTGGGAGGAAAGTAGAACTTGATGAGGTAACTGTACCTGCTCCCTTATTGGAAAGTAGTTCATCACAGAAATCAGTTCCAGTGATTCCTACACCAATTAGTGAGGAAGCTAATGATAATGATCATGAAACTTCTGATCAAGTTACTACCGAACCTCGTAGGTCAACCAGAGTAAGATCCGCACCAGAGTGGTATGGTAATCCTGTTCTGGAGGTCATGTTACTTGACCATGATGAACCTACGAACTATGAGGAAGCGATGATGAGCCTAGATTCCGCAAAATGGCTTGAGGCCATGAAATCTGAGATGGGATCCATGTATGAGAACAAAGTGTGGACTTTGGTTGACTTGCCCGATGATCGGCAAGCCATAGAGAATAAATGGGTCTTCAAGAAGAAGACTGGCGCTGACGGTAATGTTACTGTCTACAAAGCTCGACTTGTTGCGAAAGGTTTTTGACAAGTTCAAGGAGTTGACTACGATGAGACCATCTCACCCTTAGCGATGCTTACATCCATCCAAATCATGTTAGCAATTGCCGCATTTTATGATTATGAATTTGGCAAATGGGTGCCAAAACTGCATTCCTTAATGGATATCTTAAAGAAGAGTTGTATATGATGCAACCAGAAGGTTTTGGCAATCCAAAAGGTGCTAACAAAGTGTGTAAGCTCCAGCGATCCATTTATGGACTCGTGCAAGCATCTCAGAGTTGGAACATATGCTTTGATAGTGTGATAAAAGCATATGGTTTTATACAGACTTTTGGAGAAGCCTATATTTACAAGAAAGTGAGTGAGAGCTCTGTAGCATTTCTAATATTATATGTGGATGACATATTGTTGATTGGAAATGATACTGAATTGTTGAATAGCATAAAAGGATACTTGAATAAGAACTTTTCAAGGAAAGACCTCGGTGAAGCTGCTTATATATTGGGCATCAAGATCTATAGAGATAGATCAAGACGCTTAATTGGACTTTCACAAAGCACATACATTGATAAAGTTTTGAATAAGTTCAAAATGGATCAAGCAAAGAAAGGGTTCCTACCTCTGTTACAAGGTGTGAAGTTGAGTCAGACTCAATGCCCTACCACTGCAGAAGATAGAGAGAAAATGAAAGTCATTCCCTATGCTTCGGCCATAGGTTCTATCATGTATGCAATGCTGTGTACCAAACCTGATGTGTGCCTTGCTATTAGTTTATAGGGAGGTACCAAAGTAATCCAGGAGTGGATCACTTGACAACGGTCAAGAACATCCTGAAATACCTCAAAAGGTCTAAGGATATGTTTCTCGTTTATGGAGGTGACAAAGAGCTCATCATAAACGGTTACGTCGATGCAAGCTTTGACACCGATCCAGATGACTCTAAGTCACAAACCGGATACGTATTTTTAATGAATGGTGGAGCTGTTAGTGGTGCAGTTCTAAGCAAAACATCGTGGTGGGATCTACGTGTGAAGCAGAATTCATAGCTGCTTAGGAAGCAGCAAATGAAGGACTCTGGATGAATGAGTTCATATCCGACCTAGGTGTCATACCTAGTGCATCGGGTCCAATGAAAATCTTTTGTGACAATACTGGTGCAATTGCCTTGGCAAAGGAATCTAGATTTCAATAGAGAACCAAGCACATCAAGAGACGCTTCAATTCCATCCGCGATCAAGTCAAGGAGGGAGACATAGAAATTTGCAAGATAAATATGGATCTGAATCTTACAGACCTGTTGACTAAGCCTCTCTCACGAGCAAAACATGAGCAACACCAAGACTCCATGGGTGTTAGAATCATTACAATGTAATCTAGATTATTGGCTCTAGTGCAAGTGGGAGACCGAAGGAAATATGCCCTAGAGGCAATAATAAAGTTTTTATTTATATTTCGTTATATCATGATAAATGTTTATTATTCATGCTGGAATTGTATTAACCGGAAACTTAGTTCATGCGTGAATACATAGACAAACAGAGTGTCACTAGTATGCCTCTACTTGACTAGCTCGTTAATCAAAGATGGTTATGTTTCCTAGACATATACATGTGTTGTAATTTGATGAACGGGATCACATCATTAGAGAATTATGTGATTGACTTTACCCATCCGTTAGCTTAGCACTATGATCGTTTAGTTTATTGCTATTGCTTTCTCCATAACTTATACATGTTCCTATGACTATGAGATTATGCAACTCCTGAATACCGGAGGAACACTTGGTGTGCTATCAAACATCACAACATAACTGGGTGATTATAAAGATGCTCTACAGGTGTCTCCGATGGTGTTTGTTGAGTTGGCATAGATCGAGATTAGGATTTGTCACTCCGAATGTCGAAGACGAATCTCTGGGCCCTCTCGGTAATGCACATCACTATAAGCCTTGAAAGCAATGTGACTAATGAGTTAGTTGCGGGATGTTGCATTATGGAACAAGTAAAGAGACTTGCCAGTAACGAGATTGAAATAGGTATGATAATACCGACGATCGAATCTCGGGCAAGTACATACCGATGACAAAGGGAACAACGTATGTTGTTATGCGATTTGACCGATAAAGATCTTCATAGAATATGTAGGAACCAATATGAGCATCCAAGTTCCGTTATTAGTTATTGACCGGAGATGAGTCTCGATCATGTCTACATAGTTCTCGAACCCGTAGGGTCTGCACGCTTAACATTCGATGACGATTGGTATTATGAGTTTATGTGTTTTGATGTACCGAAGGTAGTTCAGAGTCCCGGATGTGATCACGGACATGAGGAGGAGTCTCGCAATGGTCGAGACATGAAGATTGATATATTGGAAGGTTATGTTTGGACACCGGAATGGTTTCAGATGAGTTCGGGCATATACCGGAGTACCGGGAGGGGGGGTTACCGGAACCCCCCGGGGTCTTAATAGGCCTACATGGGCTTTAGTGGAAGAGAGAGGAGGCGGCCAAGAGGTGGGGGCGCGGCCCCCCAAGCCAAATCCGAATTGGTAAGGGGGCTGTCCCCCCTTTCCTTCTTCTCCTCTTCCCCTTCCTCCCCTCCTATTAGGAGTAGGAAAGGGGGGAAACCTACTCCTAGTAGGAGTAGGAATCCCCCTTGGGGGAGTACCATGAGGCCGGCCGGCCCCCTCCTCCCCTCCTTTATATATGGGGGAGGGGGCACCCTATAGACACACAAGTTGACAATTGTTTTAGCCGTGTGTTGTGCCTCCCTCCACAGATACACACCTCGGTCATATCGTCGTAGTGCTTAGGCGAAGCCCTGCGCCGGTAACTTCATCATCACCGTCAACACGCCGTCGTGCTGACGAAACTCTTCCTCGGCCTCAACTGGATCAAGAGTACGAGGGACGTCACCGAGCTGAACGTGTGCAGATCACGGAGGTGCCGTGCGTTCGGTGCTTGATCGGTTGGATTGCGAAGACGTTCGACTACATCAAGCGCGTTTCTTAACACTTCTGCTTTCGGTCTATGAGGGTACATAGACATACTCTCCCCTCTCATTTCTATGCATCCCTAGATAGATCTTGCGTGATCGTAGGATTTTTTTTGAAATATGCGTTCCCCAACAGTTTTTTCAATAATCGTTTGCAATGGAAAAACCCAATTAGCAGGCTAATTGCCCTATCTTTACCTACTAATAAAGCAGCGATCGCTTCTGGTCGTCCGTCGTCAAGGAACTTTTGCAAAAAGGACCTCTGTTTTTCTGGAAATCAACCCGCAGTCCTATTTAATGTGTGGTCCTGAAAAAATGGTTGGATTTTGCAAAAAGCCCCCTGCGTCCATTGCCGTTCTCCGCCGCGGCTTATACATTGCCGTACTCCACCGCCGGGCACGCCGCTCGCCGCCGGCGCCTGCGCGCCGTCCTCCACCACCGCATCTTGCCGGCGGCGTCCGCGCCGCCCGAGCCCAGGAATGGGCGAGGCGTCGCCGCGGTAGCCAAGGAAGGGGAGAGGTGTCGCGGCGGGAGTCCGCACCTCCCGAGCCTAGGAAGGGGGCGAGGCGTCCCGGCGGCTGGCCTTCTCGCTTGGGGCGAGGCGTCGCGACGGAAGACGATAAGATGGAAGGCGTGCTCGCTTGGGAGAATGGAGGCCGCCTCGCCGGGTTCGGGCGCGACAGCACGACGTCGGGCTGTTGCGGGTGGCGCCGGGGCCGGGGCGGTGGTTTGACGGGCGACACGAAGGAGGTGCTGCCCTGGACCCAGCGACGGCGGCTGCAGCGGAACGATGCGGGCATCCACATCTTGCTTCAGTGCCTGCGGGCTGCGGGCCCTGGGCGGTGCGATGCTCGCGCGCGCGCGACACCTGTGTCTGATTTGGTGAGGTGCAGCAGCAGCGCGATGGCGCCGCCGAGGGACTCCCCGTAGAGGAAGCAGAGCAGCGGGGGAGGGTAGTCAGCGCGGAAGGGGGCGAAGCCGGCCTCGCAGTCGTTGAGCATGGGGCCGATGTCCGGGATGTGGGCCTGGAAGCCCTCGGAGAAGCCGTGCCCCTGGTGGTCGACGGCGGCGACGGCGAAGCCCTGCTTGGCGAAGTGGACGGCGGTGAGCAGGACCATCCAGCTGGACTCGCCGGTGAAGCCGTGGACGACGGCGATGGCGCCAAGGACGGGGGCGCCCAGCGCTGCGTGAAGATGCGGAGCCCCCGCGGGTTGACCAAGGTGGAGGAGGAGTGCGTGACGCCGTGGCGCGCGCAGTACGCCTCCGTGGTGAGCCGGCCGAAGGGGCTCCGCTCGTCGGCCTCCGCCACCGGATGCACCATGGCTTCTCTGCGCGCTCCCCTTGATTTAGTGTGTTCTTGGAGTAGTAGATGCAAACGAGGGCGAGAGGAGGGTATATTTTCTTTAGTACTCCTACAGTGGCGGCCGTAGAGAGGGGGAGTGCTGCGCATGGTCCTCGCCGGACAGAGGAGGGAGTGCGTTGGGGAGAGATAAGATAGGGGATGATTGGGAGGGTGAGAAGATAAGCTTGGAGGAATGGACAGCGGTGCGTGCGGCCAAACGATACGCGTCGCCGGCGTGTGATGCATGCACGCGTCCATCCTGATCATTTGTTTCTCGCCGTGCATTGCCGGGTTTGGTTCTATTTTTTTCTTCTAGACGTTGGATTTGCATCTGTTTGTGTTATCATTTTTCTGCTTTCTAAATTGCTTCAACTAAAAACTGAAAAAACGCAAGCCTATCAACTTAACAAATAATAAAAGATTCGACCCAGTTAAAAAAGACACAAAAGTAAAGAAGAAATATGCAAACATGGCGTCAACACAGAAGATAAAAAAGTGTGCATGAAAAATACACCCCCCTGTTGATTCCTCAAATTTTTTTTTGCAGAAATACACCAATATGCAACCAGAGAAAAAAGCTAGAAGATAGCCGTGAATTGAAGCGCAACACACTAAGCAAAGATTCAATTCCGATGAAGAATCCTCCATATATTGCGACAGGTAACGAAGTTAGTACATCTATAGAGAAGGACTTTGTGGATAGCACACACACACAATATGGTTGGGCGCTAGGCAAAGTATGCAACATTTTATTTGTGCGATATCAGTGCACTCAACATAAGTGTTGCGTGTATGATATTTTTAGTATGCGTTGTCACTATATATTGACAGTCTAATCTACGATGTCATGTTGAAGACAGACGAAAAACATCATATGTGCTCTTACTTCAAAATATTTAAATTAGTAACTAAACTCTTGAAAAATTGTGCTTCAAAGTCGAGAAAAATGCACTACGTGGAAGTCCTCCAGGCACCCCTCTCTCTCGAACCACTGCCCCTCCGCCCCGTAGCAACGCAGAGGCATGTTTGCTAGTTATTAATAATCCATTTATTAATATAATTGACATTTCATATTAAGCACACAATATATTTCCTTTCCATATTAAGGAAGCAGGATTTCATAATTGAAATGCATCATAGTACAACATCATATAGCTTCAGCACTCTGCTACCCCATTACACAACTACACCAACACCAAGTTTCACATGCAACATCTAGAATGTTTCGAAATTAGCATCATAGACCGTACATAAACAGATGCATCTCATCTGGAACACTGCTGAGGCGGAAGGCGAATATTGAGCCTGCATTGATGTTGAAGCTCTTTGCAACTTTCGGCCAGTGCCTGTGGATGATTGACCATCCATCCTTTGTCCTCTTCAGAAACACTTCAATATTGAACCGTGGGTGTTGTATGAAAACCTTCCTTGCCTCCTGACCATAGAATTGGTTTGAGAGGTAATCATCAGTGAACTACTTTGGAAAGGCCTGAAAACAAGGATGTGCATAAATATCTTCTCTATATTGGAAATGGGGCGAAGGAACAATAAAAGGCAAGGTATAATAGTGAGTACCATATTGTAGTGAACTGATGTCGTCTTCATTGTGTAGACAAAGATCTTGTTGTTTTTTGTCACTAATTTCTTTATCCTAACAATCTTTCTGAGTTTCTTCACTTGACTGATATTCATGGACAACTCATTTCCCTATATGCAAAAAGGGTCGAACAGTGGGTCAAAACCTCTGACAGAAGGACCTACATGTGCAAGACCAAATTGTTAAAAACCTAAATATTAGAATGGTTCTTGCAATTGCACTATAAAGTGCTATTAGACAAAGGACCATGCATGTGCTAACCCCGATTGTAAACCTCATTGCTTCCCATTGCTTCCCCGCAACACATATAAGGTGGTTAGTCACCAGGTTAAGTGAGGGTTTGCATGCTATCAGTAAAATATGTTGATGAAAAATAACCACATTGCAGATTCATCAGATTAATTTAAGCCACATGGAAAACCCATTTATCCAAAACAAGCATGATTAAGAACTAGGAAATATAGCAGTTGTATATGTTTCTCATGTATTAAGTGCAGCCAAATTCAATTTATTCCTGACATGCACAACAATACAAAATTCTGCCCACGACAATTGGACATCGCATTGCAGAATTGAACCAAGCAGTTAACTAAACACCACAACAAGTGAACCAAACATTAACTAAGCACCACATTGCACAATATAACATACTCCTAATAGAAGATCAGGCAGTTAACAAACCAAGCATGCTTAACAACTTGGAGATATAGCAATTGTATTTGTTTCTCTTGTATTTAGTATAGCCAAATTCAATCTATCTCTCACATGGTATACAATAACAGAATGAACCCACAACAATTGAACATCGCATTGCAAAAGTGAACCAAACAGTTAACTAAACACCATAACAAATGAACCAAATGTTAACTGAGCACCACATTGCACAATATAACATACTCCTAGTAGAAGATCAGATAGTTAACCAAACCAAGCATGCTTAACAACTTGGAAATCTAGCAATTGTATTTGTTTCTCATGTATTTAGTACAGCCAAATTCGATTTATTTCTCACATGGTATACAATAATAGAATGCACCCACAACAATTGAACATCACATTGCAGAATTGAACCAAATAGTTAACTAAACACCACAACACATGAACCAAATGTTAACTGAGCACCACATTGCACAATTTATAACATACTAGAAGATCATATAGTTAAACAAACCAAGCATGCTTGACAACTTGGAAATATAGCAATTGTATTCGTTTCTCATGTATTTTGTAAAGATAAATTCAATTTATTTCTCACATGGAAAACAATACAAATTGCAGCCTGAAGAATTGAACATCACATTTACAGAATTGAGCCAAACAGTTAACTGAAGACGACAACTAATTAACCAAATAGTTAATAAGTGAGCACCAGATTGCACGACATATACAACATATACACTAGAGCAATAAATTTCATGGTAAAATTAGATAGCACAATTGACTAGAATTTGTTAAGGAAAGGCAGGAGCAATACATGCAATGGGTAAATCGAGCATGCTTAACCGGCGTAGCTAGCAAATAGAACATGGGTCCTTATAGTGAGCTAATAAGACAAGCTACTCCTCATCGTCGGAGATATCGATGATGATTGGCTCATTGGACATGGAAGAGGGTGAGGCCTCCACATAGTGGGTGCCCTCGTTGTAGTGGTGAGTTGCCTAAGCCACTCCGGGCACCAACCTGCTGGCTCTCAAGTTGAGGTAAGCACGTGCACGATAAGAAAACACCTCGTAGTCTTCGTCGAAGGCACCGAGGGCGGCCTCGAGAAAACGCCATGAACTGTCATTTAAAGCAGCCAACCGCATCGCGGTGTCGGTGCACGAGGCGCTGACGGTGGCCTCGACGGTGAGGTGCTCCTCCAAGATCTGGGGGTCGACATGAATGGCAGCCATCGCGACCTCATCCGTGCATGTGGCCATGATTTGCTTCTCCGCTGGCAAATTCTCCTTGAGCTCCTGCCTATACTGCGTGCACCATGGCTTAGGGCAACGCTTATTTTGTGGAGGGGTCGGTGATTTGGGTGGAAGGTGTCGCGTCGGCGGTTGGGGCATGTGGGATGTGGAAGGAGGAGGAGGATGGGGGTCGGGTGTGGATTACCTGCCTGGATAGACAAGGCCAAGCAGTGTGAAGGAGGGTCACCGGTGAGGAGGCAGCGCTGCAAGCAAGGAGTGAATGTTTCAACTTGGAAAGGAAGGCAGAAACAGGGGAAATGTGGCTTTTGGTAAGGGGGAGGGGGCGGGGAGGTGGATATTTCCGTAGAAGCCGAAAATTTTGAATTGATGTAGCAAAAAAATGGGCACGCAAAGTGTCATCATACATGGACCCTTATTCAGAACTGTGTAAGATATGTGAACATCACAAACAATTCAGATATCTTAACCCATGTGTGATGAGTTTGAACGTGAAATTTTTTTGTTCGAATTTCCCTAGTTAAAGTGGTCATCCACATCATTTCATAATTTGGGTACACAAAGGAGACTACAACACACCCACACTTCTTAATTGAGCAAGTTCAACAATTAAACAGAGCTAGCCGAGCTAAACATTACTCTAACAATTTAAAGACATGTGCTCTTAATTAAACAAAACAAAGAGTAC
This sequence comes from Triticum dicoccoides, assembly GCF_002162155.2. NCBI lineage: Eukaryota > Viridiplantae > Streptophyta > Magnoliopsida > Poales > Poaceae > Triticum > Triticum dicoccoides. Next base: position 292,633,037 of record NC_041392.1, read on the forward strand.
TACTACGGCTGGTGATCAACGATCTCCGCCGCCTCCTCCATGCCCAGCTCGTGGCCGACGGTCTCCTGGAGATGGGGCTCCATGGCATCCATCACACCATACTCGGCAAACATCTCGTCATTTGGGACCGCCATCTCTTTGGAAAAGGCCGCCATGAGCTGGGCATGGGCGGCTGTGATCTGGGCTTGGACGGGCTCCGTCGCAGCAAGGTATGCGGCAGAGGAACGGACGGCTACTCGAATGCTCTCGACAATTGCCAACTCTTCGGCTGTGGGTTTCCTACCATCGTCGGAGAAGCTTCATTCGATTTGTACGGTGACCGCCACAAGCTGGGCGTGGGTGGCCTCGACATGGTCGTGGGCGGCCTCCATCAGGGCTCAGGCCGCCGCTGCGGAATGGATAGTTGTTGTGCCGCTCACGTCAATTGCTATCCTTGAGGCAGATGTTTCTAGCGCCACCTGAGAATCAACAGCGGCCGTTTGGGCTGCCTTGGCCACCTAGTCCCAGATTGCGGCCACGCTCATGCACCTTGTTAGCATGTGCATGGCGGCTGCGGCCGCGCTCTCACCAGAGTGAGCCTCCAAAGTTGCCCTCACGATGTGGGTCCATGTCCCAATCTTTTACCGGCGATGATTGAACAGTGAAATAATATTTGGGGAGCAAGCTAGTGTGCTTGACACGCTGGCTGTGGACTGTAGCTGAGGCACCTTCTCGCAAAAGCCATAGGCGTACAATACTCCGGCGGTGCTCCAAGATATTTTGTACTGCATCTCACACGGCTGGTGATAATAGATTGTGTGTGATCTACTTGATTTTTCCTCTTGATTTGAAGTACATAATGGGGTCACAGCAGCAATGGAGGGTGTTTGAATTGCTAGAACTTTTGTCTGCAGTGAACATGCAACTATATGTGTGTCGTAAAAAAATTGGAATTATTCAGGCTTCATTTGGACATTTTATACATTAAATTGGTTTTCTAGCCATTTCAGGTGCACAATTCAAAATTAAACTAGATGCACATGCTCCGATGCACCAACATGGGTTGTAAAATCATATATGTGTCCATGGGTTTATGCTTATGTCCCATGCAAGAAATTTGAATGAATTTCGAACACCATAGCACCGTGGCTCTCTGGAAAACACTGAGGTACTTGCTTTTGTAATTCTAGTAAATCTAAAACCCGTCTGAAATTCAGGAAGCTTGGCATCCTATCATGGAATGGCATCAACATGCTGGGGTAAAAAATATTATCCCATTTTGGGGCAGGTTATGGTATAAGCTTCTCACAAACCATAACTTCTCACAAGAAGCCTCATGGTTCTGTTAGGGAAAAGTGTCACCTTTGTGGACAAAACGATATTCGTTGCATGTTCTTGCTTTCAATTTTTTCCTAGTGTCAACATAGAACAACATGAGTGTCGTGTTAAATTTTGAAATTTTTCGGGGATCGTTTGGACATTTTTATACATTAACTGAGTTTTCTAGGCATTTATGTGCATAATTCAAAATTGAACTACATGCACATGCTCCAGTCCATAAAAACGGGTTGCAAAATGAAATGTGTGTCCTTGGTTGCAAGCTTAGGTCACATGCAAGAAATGAGAATGAATGGCAAACACCTTGACACTGTCGCTCGGCCGCTAACATTGAGATACATGGTTTTAAAATTCTAGTAAATGAAAACTCGTCTGAAATTCATGGAACTTGACATGATATCAAGGAACAACATCGAAATGCCGTGGCAAAAATATTGTCCCATTTGGGGCAAGTTTGGGTATAAGCTTCTCGCAAACCAGAGCTTCTCTCACAACAAGCCTGATGGTTTCGGTAGGGAACGTGCCACCTTGGGGGACGAAATGATATCTGTTGCCTCTTCTTACTTTCAAAATTTTTCTCGTGTCAACATAGAACAACAGGAGTGTTGTGTCAATTTTTGGGATTTTTCTTGTGTCAACATAGAACAACAAGCCTCATGGTTACGGTAGGGAACGTTTCACCTTTTTGGACGAAACGATATTCGTTGCCTCTTCTTGATTTCAATTTTTTCTAGTGTCAACATAGAACAATATGAGTGTTGTGTTAATTTTAGGAATTTTTCAGGGTTCGTTTGGACTCATTTTATACATAAATTGAGTTTTCTATGCATTTATGTGCATAATTTAAATTTCAACTACATGCACATGCTCGAGTGCATGTAAATTGTTTGAAAAAACAAATCTGTGTCCTTGGCTGCATGCTTAGGTCCCATGCAAGAAATGGGAATGAATGTCAAACACCTTGCTACCATCGCTCGGCCGCAAACATTGAGATACATGGTTTTTAAATTCTAGTAAATCCAAAACTCGTCTGAAGTTCATGAAACTTGACATCTATCATGGAGCAGCATCAACATGTTGTGGTAAAAAAAGTCCCATTTGGGGCAGGTTTGGGTATAAGGTTCTCGCAAATCAGAGCTTCTCACAACAAGCCTGATGTTTCAATAGGGAACATGCCACCTTTGGGGATGAAACGATATCCGTTACCTCTTCTTGCTTTCAAATATTCTCTAGTGTGAACATATTACAACAGGAGTGTTGTGTCAATTTTCGGGGTTCGCTTGGACATTTTTATACATTAACTAGGTTTTCTAGGCATTTTATGTCCATAATTCAAATTTGAACTACATGCAGATGCTCTGGTGTAGAAAAATGGACTGACATATGAAATGTGTGTCCTTGGGTGCATGTTTAGGTCCCATGCAAGAAATGGGAATGAATTTCAAACACCGGGGCACTATTGATTGCCGGCAAAACATTGAGATACTTTGTTTTTAAATTCTAGTAAATCCAAAACTCGTCTGAAATTCATGAAAGTTTGCATGCTATTATGGAATGGCACCCGACATGTTGTGGTATTTTTCGTGTCCATTTTGAGAGAAGGCGCACTCGAATAACAATCAACGAAGGCATTTTGAAAAAATAGCTGCCACTTTAACATCTCAAACGTTTGTATAATTTAAATCGTGTGTGTTCTGTTAACCATTCACATGATGCCATGTGTCTAGCTTTTAATGGCTATAGAAGGTGCCATGCGGACAACTACTTGACTGAACGGGAGGCGTGCGAGCGCAGTCTGGTGCGCAGGCTGGCTAAGAGGCGTGCAAGCTGTCCTCCAATGCGCAGGCTCACCGGGAAGTGTGCGAGTTGTACGCTGCGCAGGCTCACTAGGAAGTGAGCCCTTTGACTTCCATGGCCGCCTGCCTTGCTCGCATCCTCTCCATTAATGGCGCCCGGGCCGTTGTTTAATATGGGCGGCCTTAAAGTTCGCGTCCCATTCCCCTCCCTCCCGCAGACCTCCACCAACGCCATGCTGCAGAAGGATCATCTGCCACTAGTCTTTAAGTTTGGCAAAGTCGACTCCGAGCGGGAGGAGATAGAAAATAAGGAGGAATGGGGCCTCATGGACATGGCCTTGAATGAGCTGGCCATGGCGGTTGCTGCCACCGCATCCCAACTCCCGTCCCCGCGCCCGCGCCAGTGACCATTCCCGTAGCATTGATGGGCTGGTCGCCAAGCACTATCGCAGAGCTGGAAGCCGCGCGCATCAGTGAGGTCTCCGCGGACCCGCGCGAGATCGTGTACATGCTAGCGCTAGTGACCATGCTCATGCGTGCCCCTCCACCCATCGGGGCGTCGGTCCCTGCGTGTTTGCCTACATGCTCTGTGCCCGTGCCCGTGTGCGCCCCCCCCAGCGGCATGGGACGCCGCCGCAACCGCTACCTCACAGCACCGCCCGTTGCCGTCCTCCCGCACCCCGCTTGTCGATCACGCAATGACATGATGTTTGATTTCCATGTGAAGAAAATTATGTGCTACCTTGAAGACTTCAACAACAGCGTCCCGGATGATGACAGCGACAACACCGGCGCGGCATGCCGCCTCCGCCGCCGCCGGAAATAGGTTTTTGGGTTTAATATTGTATCTCCAACATATGAATATAAAATGGCAGGGTGACTGAATGAAAGATATGGTTTGAACGAACTTGCGTTTTTATCTCTTAATGTATAGACTTATCAAATGATTTTCTTTTGAAAAAACATCAATGGTTTTTAAATATAAAACACTCATCGCAAATGTTTTAGTTAGAACACCCGTATGCAAATTGACAGCTTTCCCAGGAAGCCAAGAGGAAATGTGTCGAGCAGGATTTGCGTAGCTCTTGATCGCAAACTTTTTAGATAGAACACCCGTATGCAAAGTGAGAGCTATGGTCTTCTCCCGTAAGTTAAGGGAAAATTCACAGTCAGGATTTGTGCATCTCTTCAATGCAAACGGTTCAGATTGAATGCGGTATGCAAAGCCAGACTTCGGTGCTAAGCTAAGAGAATATGTGCCGAGTAGGATTTGTACATCCCTTCAACGCAAACAGTTTTTTTGGAAGACCCGTGTGCAACCACGTACAGACAATTTGGTAAGATTTGCATATGTCATATTGGGTATATTGCCATGTGTCAAACTGGAAAGATGGACATTTGTTGATCTAGTAACATTGCCATTTGTCAACCTTGTAAGACTGTGATTTGTCAAAATATGCAGCTAAAAATCACAAGCACTATCTAGTTTTTGCAACAAAAATTCAGTAATTAAGCATAGATTTCATTCATACATTAAGCACTCATTCTTTATACAAACAGTTCAACTCGATAGTTGAACCGACCAAAATTTTCCCCAATTGTTGCTGACCACGTACTGAAATAGCTAGTTCAACTATATATACTAGCTAATTTTAAGTACGTTGTACAGTTTCACCACATCTATAGTCACATGAAATGAACAAAATAGCCCCTAAATACTACTACTACGGAGGGGCTTTGTACTACTTCCGACAGCCTCTCCTCTGCCGAGCATGGTCAGTAAGAGGTAGAGGAGGAGGAGCCTAGCGACGAGCTGGACAACTGCAATACGGTGCCTGCCGCTGCTGCACCTTTAGCGACACTGAAAGTGCAACTATCCTTGGGTGGTTTTGGTAATTCCAAACAACATATAGCTCATTGAACTAATGCTCTTTCAAGATGATCATTTCAAAAAGTTCAATGATTGACATGGCATGGACTAGGAATGTGGACCCCTCAAAATGCTAAGGACACATATTGGCTCAAGCTCAAGACTCTACATGTTCATTTTAGTGATCAAAGATCACATTGAGTCCACAGGAAAAGCCAATACTATTAAAAGGCGATGAGGTGTTGCTTAATGACTTGCTTGCTCAAAATGCTTAGTGATATGCTCCAAAAGCCCTCAACCACTTTGTCATTTCCACATATGTCCCAAACCAAAAGTCAAACTCGGCCCCACCGACTTGGTCCATCTGGCGCCACCGAGTTCATTTGAAATAGCCATAGCCAGAAACCCTAATCAGTTCGGTCTCACCGATAGCATCTCGGTCTCAAAGAGATGGGATTGCAAACTCTCTGTTTCCCTCCATAACATTTCGGTCTAACCGAGATGACAGTCCCACAGAGTTCGCAATGCAAACTCTCCTTTTCCTTTTTGTAACATTTCAGTCTCACCAAAATGAGTGATCGGTCCCACCGAGTTTGCCTGACCAACTCTCTGTTTGCCTATTACAGAAGTCGGTCTCGCCGAGTTCATGTGATCGGTCTCACCGAGATTACGTTATGCCCTAACCCTAATGAAACCAGTCCCACCGAGTTGACATGTCGGTCCTATCGAAAAGCCTAACGTTCACATTTTGGAATTGAATCAGACTGACCGAGTTTGAGTATTCGGCCTCACCAAGTTTGGTAAATTCTGTGTAACGGTTAGATTTTGTGTGGAGGATATATATACCCCTCCACCCATCCTCCATTCATGGAGAGAGCTATCACAATGTGCCTACACTTCTACCGTTCATTTTCTGAGAGAGAACCACGTACTCATGTCTTGAGACCAAGATATTCCAATCCAACCAAAAAATCTTGATCTCTAGCCTTCCCCAAGTTGCTTTCCACTCAAATCATCTTTCCACCAAATCCAAATCTATGAGAGAGAGTTGAGTGTTGGGGAGACAATCATTTGAAGCACAAGAGCAAGGACTTCATCATCAACACACCATATATTACCTTTTGGAGAGTGGTGTCTCCTAGATTGGTTAGGTGTCACTTGGGAGCCTCCGTCAAGATTGTGGAATATAGACATAAGAGTAGGCTTTATATCACAACACAACTCTAGACACAAATTAAAATAATACAAGCTTTATATTACAAGCCAGGGGCATCAAAGGCTCGAATACAAATGCTTGAAGACACAAGAGTCAGCGAAAGCAACAATATGTGAGTACAGACATAAGGTTAAACAATAGTTCCTTAAGAAGGCTAGCACAAAAGTAGCAACGATCGAAAAGGCAAGGCCTCCTGCCTGGGACCTCCTAACTACTCCTCGAAGTCGAACTCCACGTAGAATCATCCTCGGGATCCTCTGGCTCCTAGACTCCAACATATGATCGCAATAACGGGAAAAGGGGAAAAGAAGTAGCAAAGCAACCGTGAGTACTCATCCAAAGTACTTGCAAGCAAGGATCCACACTACAAATGCATTGGTATCAATGAAAGGGGTAGCATCTGTGGACTGAACTGCAGAATGCCGGAATAAGAGGGGGATAGCTAGTCCTATCGAAGACTACGCTTCTGGCAGCCTCCATGTTGAAGCATATAGAAGAGAGTAGATGGTAAGTTCACCAAGTATCATCGTATAGCACAATCCTACCCGACGATCCTCTCCTCGTAGCCCTGTGAGAGAGCGATCACCGGGTTGTATCTGGCACTTGGAAGGGTGAGTTTTATTAAGTATCCGGTTCTAGTTGTCATAAGGTCAAGGTACAACTCCGGGTCGTCCTTTTACCGAAGGACACGACTGTTCGAATAGATAAACTTCCCTGCAGGGGTGCACCACATTTCCCAACATGCTCGACCCCCTTTGGCCGGACACACTTTCCTGGGTCATGCCCAGCCTCGGAAGGTCAACACGTCGCAGCCCCACCTAGGCACAACAGAGAGGTCAACACGCTAGTCTAAATCCTATGCGCGCAGGGGTCTGGGCCCATCGCCCATTGCACACCTGCATGTTGCAAGGGCGGCCGGTGAGCAGAGCTAGCAACCTCCATTACAAAGGAAATTGTGTTACGCGGTCCAACCCGGCGCGCGCCGCTCAGCCGCTGACGTCAAGAAGGCTTCGGCTGATACCATGACATCGAGTGCCCATAACTGTTCCCGTGTAGTTGGTTAGTGCGTATAGGCCAGTGGACAGACTCAGATCAAATACCAAGATCTCATTAAGCATGTTAATTGAAGTATCCGTGAACGCCGACCAGGGCCAGGCCCACCTCTCACCTAGGTGGTCTCCACTTGCCCTGTCGCTCCGCCACAAAGTAATAGTCGGGGCCATCGGGAACCCATGCCCACCACTACCTGGATGGAACCACCTACCCCTTCAGCCCCCACATCGGAATCACTTGCAGGTACTCTATGAGCCGACCCGACTTTAGTCACCACATGTATCATATAATATGTATGAAGTATATACCCATGATCACCTCTCGAGTGATCAGGACCCAATAGTATAGCATGGTAGACGGACAAGAATGTAGGGTCACTGCTGGAATACTAGCATCCTATACTAAGCATTTAGGATTGCACATAAAGGTATCAACAATAGTAGCAAAGACAGGCTATGCATCAGAATAGGATTATCGGAAAGCAGTAACATGCTACACTACTCTAATGCAAGCAGTAGAGATAAGAATATGCGATATCGGGTTGATCAAGGGGGGGGGGGATTGCCTGGTTGCTCTGGCAAGGAGGCGTCATCAACAATGTAGTCGGTCAGGGCACCAGCAGCGGCGTCAGTCCCATAGTCTATCGGAGAGAAAAGGGGGAAGAAACAATGAATACAAAGCAAACAGATGCATACCGATGCATGATATGACAAGTAACGGTGCTAGGAGTGCCCTAACATAGTAGGAGGTGAAACCGGTGAAGGGGGGAAACATCCGAGGAAGTATCCCTGGTGTTTCGCATTTTCGGGTAGATGAACCGGAGGGGGAAAGTTGCGTGTTCTCTATGCTAGGGATGAGTGGTGGGCGAACTTTAGTCACCCAGGAAAATTGCGTATTCAGACTCGTCTCGTCGTTCTGAGCAACTTTCATCTAAAAAGTTTTTTACCCGAGTTACGGTTTATTTTCAATGATTTATCAAATTTTATGCATTTTTTACATTTATTTAGTTAATTAAATCGAACATTATCCAGAACAGTGAAAGGTGATGTCAGCATGACATCACCATGACATCAACAGGTCAAACACGGTTGACCAGAGTCAAACCTGGCCTGTGGGTCCAGTGGGACCCACCTGTCATAGACTAACATGTTAATTAGGGTTTAATTATGCAGGATCAATTAAGTTTAATTAAACTGGATTAATTAATTAATAAATTTTTTTGCTTTTCTTTTTCGTTCTAAAAGGGGCCGGGCCCAGTGGTCAGTGACACACACACAGCTGGGCGCCCCGTAACGGGCTAATGGGTGCGGGCGATCCGCCGGTTAGACCCGGGCACCAGTGGGGGCAGAGGAAAGCGTCAGCCGAGGCGGAGGAAAGCGTCGGCCAGGGCGGCCAGGGAGCGCCGGGCGCAGCTAGGGGAGGTAGCGGGCGGCAGCGGGAGTGGAGGCAGTCGCGTGGGGAGACCATAACGGCGCGGTAGAGCAGTCGGCGGCGGTAGCGTAGCAGAGATGAAGCAGCAGCGGTGGCGACGGTTGCAGCTGCACGGGAGC
>NC_041392.1:292642100-292712020 GCF_002162155.2 Triticum dicoccoides
TCGAGCACGACAGGGGGCAGCGGCGGGGTGTGCGCCCGCTGGGCGGGCGGCGGGTGTGCGATGTGTGCGATCGCCGCGGGCGGACGACTGCGGCTGGGCCGCAACCGTGGCAGTAGAAGTAGGAGGAGCAGAGCGGGGAGGCGGTGACTACGGGGCAGGAGGGAAGGAAGGGGGCGCTCACGTGCGCTTGCAGGGGAGAGGAGGGGCCATCGCGGAGGAGGACGAGGAAGTGGGGGACGAGGTCAGAGACGCGAGGCGGCGGGCGATCCGGGCGGCGATGGTGGTCGGTGACGGCGGGGCCTTCGGGCGGTGGTGGTGGCGTACGGCGATGACGAGCGGGTGCGGCCCGGTGACGAGGGGATGGCGGAGAGGAGATGAGGACAGGGCGGTCCGGCGATGACAGGCGACAGCCGGTGGTGCTGCAGGTGCGGAATGAGGACGGTGAAGAAGCTGCGGGGCGGAGGTGGCATCCCTTGGGTGCGGGCGTTCTCGCCGGTGCCGCAGGGAGTAACGGCGGACCTGGTCGGGACGGCGGGGCGCTGGCGGGGGAGGGCGTCGCCGCGGCAGTGGTGGCGGAGGCGCGCGAAATGCCCCGATCGAGATCGGGTCGGGGGAGTAGACGTGGGAGCGAGAGGGAAGTGGGGGGACGTGGGGCGGTAGCGGTGCTAGGGTTCCTGCGTGTGGGGTTAAGGGAGTGAGGGGGCCGGCTGGCCATCCTGGTCGGCTGAACCGACTAGGCCAAGAGGCCCAGTGGGGAAGGGGGCCTTTTGTCCTTTTTCTCTTTTTTAGTTTAGTTATTGTTTTCTATTTTCTTTTATTTCTTCTTTTCTGCTTTACTAAATTTTTATTTTTATGAAATACACAAGTCGTACCTAAAATATTATTAATACTTATGCCACTACCACAATTGACTTAGCACCTAATATAAAATAGTTTGTAATTGTTTATTATTTTATAATCATTTAACTAATTATTTTTGCTACTATTTAATTCATTTTTTAGTATTTACACATTTTATACAAGTGTGGTTTCTCCACCATTATTACTTAGGATTTATTTGTCCCAGTTTGAACATTTTAGTTTTAATGTTTGAAAACTTTTGATGTTTGTCTTTATTTTAAAATAGGAATTTGAATCGTTTTTGAACCATCGTGAGATTAACAACGGTAATGGAGGTGACGTGGCATCATTACGAGAGGGTTACTGCAGCTTAATTACCCGGGCGTCACAATTCTCCTCCACTACAATAAATCTTGTCCCGAGGTTTAGGAGCGGGAGTAAGGGGAAAGTTCTAGTTACGAAATTCTAACAGATCTTCTCGTTCTTGGTTGCTCTTCTCGAAGAGGTTGATCCATTACATTGATGTCTTGATTTCTCTGCTTCATGTCATCATGATGAAGTCATCATCCTTTCTTTGGAGGTTCCATCGCACTTACGAATATGTAACGGGGCAGATGGGCAACAAGAGAATGCTATAAGGGTAATAAGCTGGGATTAAACCATGAATGAGCAAATGAGTACCTCTCGAGTTGAACAAATAAAACACATCGAGAGTAAAGTTTGAAGGTACAACAAGAAGTTTCAAGCAGCCAGGCAATCGTTCCATGCCTAGTTAGAAGGTGAAGGGGTTTCAGGGCAACATGAATAAGTATTGCGTCTGATACCAGAATAGATTATTGGAATAGTGACACCGTGAATTACATATAAAGTCAAGCGCGAGGATTAACTTTGGCAATAGGGGTGTACATGAGAGTCAGGTTTCGATCCTGGGACCTGTGGGTTATGGGCCCACCAGGTGGGTTAAAAGTAGGAAGGGCGGTGACGTCTTGCACGATCATGTAAGCAAGGCATGTCAGAGGATAGCCTGTCAGTTATGTCGGCAACAACATCGATACCAAGGGCGAGGGATGAAGAGAACCATTTTCCTGCTCGTTGAATGAGGCGGACCATTAGGCAAGGTTCTCGTCCATCGGTGGCAACCGGAATGTCATCAACAATGGTAACAGGGTAATACTGACAGAGTTGTCACCCATGTGTTTACATAAGCAATGAATTATCACTGCTTAGATCATATAGATCAAAAGAAAGATTAAACAAAACAATGGAAAGAAAAATATGATTATCAAATTAAATAGTACAATGGAAAGAAAAATGTGTTTAAACACATATTTCAGGGGTAGATCCTTCCCACGGACAAGTAGGGCATGATATCCATGACCGGATATAAAGTAGAAAACCCTTTAGGTAAGGGGAGAGAAACATCATGACATTACACATACAATGGTGTTTGGATAATTGATAAAGAAAATTTGGCATTGTGCTTCAAATGTTCTTATTGAAAATCGGAGTACCACCGACAAGCTTCGAGATAGCATTGACATGGTAACTGGGTAAAGATCAGACTTTGGATACATAAGGGATCCATCACGAACAACTCATAGAGTAAGTCTTACAATTTCCTCATGGGAGAATGGCTAACCTTGCTAAAAAGGAAACTATAACAATAGGCCCTCCGGGCAGGTGTGTTAGGATGACATCACCTTATCGGGTTAAAGACCAATGTTATATCTCTTGGGAATATGTTCCAACCATCATATCTGACTGAGATTCAGGTCTGATTGTTGTCAGGATACCCCAGACTCACGATGCCTGAGAAGAAAAGGTGCAACTCAAATTGACGAGATGACATTGTAAGATTCTCAGGAAATGAACTATGGAAGCAAGTTCTGAATCATGAGTTCATCATTAAGTCAAGGAGAGGATGAGGAGGTGGCTGATGAACTCAGCGACAATTAATCGAGATTTCCAAAACATGGATTTCCACCAGTATTTGAATAAGGAGATAACATTTGTCAGATCAAATGATATAATGAGGTCTGCTCGAGGAAAACATACACAATTAAACATTGATTGAAAGGTTCACCAGTAATATGGGCTTAGGTAGCATGATCAATGTTAGAATGGTGATTCTATAACCAATGGTCTAAGAATGAAATATCGACCATTAACTTCAAAGCAATAGGGTTGCTAGAAGTTTTGAAGTCGCACATCATAGTTCAATTGTCGGTTTTCCGGTTCGAAACAACATGGGGACCAAGGAATGAACGGATATGGCAAGAAGTATCACCTGTATCAAGATCTCTTAAAGTGGTGGTGAAATTCTCATGATTTTCTTGACATAAAGGATGGTAATACTTCCAAGGTAAAACATAACATAAGCTGGATAGCAAGGAACTCAAGGTACTACATGAAACATGAACAAGTTTGTGTTGGAGGGAGGGCAATAAAGATGCCGATGATAACACAAATCATCGAGGGAAAGGATGGTATTTCTCATCATGAATTCGATTGATATCAAGGAAGAACTCATTAGGATGATGATGATCACGACACATTTGATGAGAGATTTCATGACGATGCAATCAATCAGCGACGAGAACAAGTCAAATAAATGATGAAGCAAAAGGTTATTGAACCATGGTTATGACACAAACTCGAAATCAAGCTTGCGGTTCAAGGCGAAATGATATGATGAGAGAAATCAACGTAAGCTTAGCTCATCATCGAAAATTGTGCTCTAGGAAGAAGGACCAAGTAGCACAGTTAAAATTTAGCATGATAATGATATAGCCGATTAGGCTAGGAATGAGTTGAATGATTATTGAACTCATAAGCAATGAAAATTACTTAGGGTTATCGAACCGGAAAGTGAAATCAGTTGACATATCGGTGTCCTCAGTTGACGACAACCCAGAACCCAGGAAAATTGGAATCAGTGAGAAATAATCAATTGATGAAGAACCCATAAGAAGTTATACAGTTGCAAGATAATCTTGAGATACTAGAGTGAAATAGTCGATGGTAGATCAAAGTAAAGGTTGGACAGGTGCATTGATCTGTGAAAGAGAAGTACTTCAACTTGTTTGAGAAAAGGAACCAACGAATATCAATATGGCCAAAACTATGATTGCAAAAGATCAGATCCCAGATATAAGATGAACTTATACCAAGGGAATAATTAATTTAAGAGCAGCTTCCATGATAAGATCTACATCGTGTCCATGGGCATGAACACAAAGTTCAAGGTCGACTCCCACTTCTTCAATGCATAACCTTCCATTCACTTCTCGTGTTTCAAAAATGACATTAGTGTTGAATTTTTTTTACCTGGTGAAATACCATATAAGTATGACACGTGAAATCTTTCGGGATCACACAGATTAAGGAAGGCATAGGTTCAACCCATAGGGGTTTCTTAGAAACATATACCACAAGTTTCAAGAGTAAATATCTCCAGCTCAAAAGGAGAGCATGGTTGGCCAATCAGAGAATAGGATTTACCAATGGCATTATATATCAGAGGAAGAACTTCCAAAGTGATTGAATGTGAAGGATGTTGTCGGATAAAATCTAGCAAAGGATCCGATGGTCCTCAAGGGATCTGATGTAAGCATCAGTACGCAACTAGTGGAAGAAAGAATGCAAGGAGACCAGATTATAGAAACAAGTGACTAACTCAAAGCTCAAATGCAAAGGAATTATGAATTCCAAGACAAGGGATTAGAAGCAATGCTTTGATTAGGATGGATAAGTTGAATAGCCTTAGGTTTACAATCGATGGCAATTTGATTGGTCAAAATCCAGCTCATGTTTAAAATGATGTCTGAGCCAGAAGGATGACTTCTAGGATCTGATTGAGGATTGCAAGCATTCGCAACACATTGAATCAACAGACTCAAAATGATAATGACAAGGGATGCCAATAAAATTACGAGACTTATGGGTTTAACCATAGTGCAAGACAGCAAGAATTTTAAGAGCAATAGGCTGCTCAGGATTTTCGGAAGATTGAATGGGATTTCGAAGACTTTTGTGAAACACATGAACAACTGGGAATGAGCGGACACTCTGTAAGTGCGAGGAATTATCCGTAGGGGTATTAATGTAGAAAAGAGCTGCAAGCAGTAGACACAAAGCATTCTCGGAATATCGGGGAATTTTTCAGGGTATCAAGTAAAAACAAGGGCAACTGGGTACGAAGGTATAAGCGACAAGTGTAAGTAGTTATCGTTAAGGATTTATCGACGCTCGAGAATAGCAAAAGCGGTGGTCACAAAGTCTCGATAGAACACCGGAGAGTATCTTTAAAATCTTCTGGTGCAGTAGGTGATCATCTGTGATAAGGGGCTCTCCGGGAGAAAGTAGTTACGAGAACCTAGAGTCGGAGTTAGTAAATTCATTTTAACCCGAATAGAAGAGAGATTAGAGTCCCAGAGTATAGGCCGAGGAATAAAAGATCCTAATACCACCCAATGGTGGCGTGGGCCCATGGGCTGCACAACCAAATTAGTAAAACAATTTCCATCGACTAGACTGAACATCGGCCAAGGAGTGTGGAAGGGGGATTCCTATAGACAGTCGGCTCTGATAACAACTTGTGACACCCCCGGTTTGACTGTACATTAATCATACACGCAAATGTGTACGATCAAGATCAAGGACTCACGGGAAGATATCACAACACAACTCTAGACACAAATTAAAATAATACAAGCTTTATATTACAAGCCAGAGGCATCAAAGGCTCGAATACAAATGCGCGAAGACACAAGAGTCAGTGGAAGCAACAATATCTTAGTACAGACATACGGTTAAACAAGATTGCCTTAAGAAGGCTAGCACAAAAGTAGCAATGATCGAAAAGGCAAGGCCTCCTGTCTGGGACCTCCTAACTACTCCTCGAAGTCGAACTCCACGTAGAATCATCCTCGGGATCCTCTGGCTCCTGGACTCCAACATATGATCACAATAACCGGGAAAAGGGGAAAAGAAGTAGCAAAGCAACCGTGAGTACTCATCCAAAGTACTTGCAAGCAAGGATCCACACTACAAATGCATTGGTATCAATGAAAGGGGTAGCATCTGTGGACTGAACTGCAGAATGCCGGAATAAGAGGGGGATAGATAGTCCTATCGAAGACTACGCTTCTGGCAGCCTCCATCTTGAAGCATATAGAAGAGAGGAGATGGTAAGTTCACCAAGTATCATCGTATAGCATAATCCTACCCGACGATCCTCTCCTCGTAACCCTGTGAGAGAGCGATCACCGGATTGTATCTGGCACTTGGAAGGGTGAGTTTTATTATGTATCCGGTTCTAGTTGTCATAAGGTCAAGGTACAACTCCGTGTCATCCTTTTACCGAGGGACACGGCTATTCGAATATATAAACTTCCCTGAAGGGGTGCACCACATTTCCCAACATGCTCGGTCCCCTTAGGCCGGACACACTTTCCTGGGTCATGCCCGGCCTCGAAAGGTCAACACATCACAGCCCCACCTAGGCACAATAGAGAGGTCAGCACGTCGGTCAAAATCCTATGCGCGTAGGGGTCTGGGCCCATCGCCCATTGCACACCTGCATGTTGCGAGGGCGTTCGGTGAGCAGACCTAGCAACCTCCATTACAAAGGAAATTGCGTTACGCGGTCCAACCCAACGCGCGCCGCTAAGTCGCTGACATCAGGAAGGCTTCGACTGATACCATGACGTCGAGTGCCCATAACTGTTCCCGTGTAGTTAGTTAGTGCGTATAGGCCAGTGGCCAGACTCAGATCAAATACCAAGATCTCATTAAGCGTGTTAATTGAAGTATCCGCGAACGCCGGCCAGGGCCAGGCCCACCTCTCACCTAGGTGGTCTCCACCTGCCCCGTTGCTCCGCCACAAAGTAACTGTCGGGGCCGTCAGGAACCTAGGCCCACCACTAGCTGGATGGAACCACCTGCCCCTTCAGCCCCCGCATCGGAATCACTTGCGGGTACTCTACGAGCCGACCCGACTTTAGTCACCACATGTATCATATAATATGTATGAAGTATATACCTGTGATCACCTCCCGAGTGATCACGTCCCGATAGTATAGCATGGTAGACGGACAAGAATGTAGGGCCACTGCTAGAATAGTAGCATCCTATACTAAGCATTTAGGATTGCAGGTAAAGGTATCAACAATACTAGCAAAGACAGGCTATGCATCAGAATAGGATTATCGGAAAGCAGTAACATGCTACACTACTCTAATGCAAGCAGTAGAGAGAAGAATAGGCGATATCGGGTTGATCAAGGGGGGTGGCTTGCCTGGTTGCTCTGGCAAGGAGGGGTCGTCAACAATGTAGTCGATTGGGGCACCAGCAGCGGCGTCAGTCTCATAGTCTACCTGAGAGAAAAGGGGGAAGAAACAATGAATACAAAGCAAACAGATGCATATCGATGCATGATATGACAAGTAATAGTGCTAAGAGTGCCCTAACGCAGTAGGAGGTGAAACCGACGAAGGGGGGAAACATCCGGGGAAGTATCCCTAGTGTTTCATGTTTTTGGGCAGATGAATCGGAGGGGGAAAGTTGCGTGATCGCTATGCTAGGGATCAGTGGTGGAGGAACAGGCCCCGTACTCGGACTCATCTCCTTGTTCTGAGCAACTTTCATGTACAAAGTATTTTCATCTGAGTTACGGTTTATTTTCTATGATTTATCAAAGTTTATGCATTTTTTTAAATTTATTTATTTAATTAAATTGAACATTATCCAGAACAATGAAAGGTGATGTCAGCATGACATCACCATGACGTCAGCAGGTCAAACCCGGTTGACCAGAGTCAAACCTGGCCTGTGGGTCCAGTGGGACCCACACCTGTCATAGACTAACATGTTAATTAGGGTTTAATTAAACAGGATTAATGAAGTTTAATTAAACTAGATTAATTAATTTATTAATTAACTAATTAATTATTATTTATTTATTTATTTATTTATTTTCTTTTCTTTTCAGTTCTAAAGGGGCCGGGCCCAAGTGGTCAGTGACACACACCACAGTTGGGCGCCCCGTAACGGGCTAATGGGTGCGGGTGATCCCCCCGTTGGCCCCGGGCACCTGTGTGGCGGAGGAGAGTGCCAGCCAAGGCGGCCAAGGAGCGCCGGGCGCAGCTGGGGGCGGCTGCAGGAGTGGAGGCAGTCGCGTGGGGAGACCAAAGAGGCGCGGTGGAGCAGTCGGCGGCGGCAGTGCAGCAGAGATGAAGCAGCAGCGTTGGCAACGGTTACGGCTGCACGGGAGCGCCAGGGCGAGGTGCATGGCGCGCATGTCAGAAGTGAGGGCGTGGCCTTGGAGAGCGTGCGGTACGGGCGCGAGCAGGGTGGGGAGCCCGCGCTGGGCGCGATTAGAGCGGTCCGCCGCTGGGCGAGAGCATACGGGGCGCAGGGCGATGGCGCGGGTCGAGCACGGCAGGGGGCAGTGGCGGGGTGTGCGCCCGCTGGGCGGGTGGCGGGCGTGCGATGGCTGCGGTCTCTATAGGCGAACGACTACGGCTGGGCTGCAGCCGCGGCAACAGAAGTAGGAGGAGCAGAGCGGGGAGGCGGTGACCATGGGGCAGGAGGAAAGGAGGGGCCGCTCACGTGCGCTTGCAGGGAGAGGAGGGGCCATCGGGGAGGAGGATGAGGAAGCGGGCGACCAGGTCGGAGACGCGAGGCGGCGACGGTGGTCGGCGACGGCGGGGCCTTCGGGCGGTGGTGGTGGCGTACAACGATGAAGAGCGGGTGCGGCCCGGTGACGAGGGGATGGCGGAGAGGAGATGAGGACAGGGCGGTCCGGTGATGACGGGCGACAGCCGGTGGTGCTGCAGGTGCGGCGCGAGGACGATGAAGAAGCTGCGGGGCGGAGGCGGCATCCCTTGGGCGCGGCATGCTCACCTGCGCCGCGGGAAGCAACGACGGACCTGGTCGGGATGGCGGGGCGCCGACGGGGGAGGGCGTCGCCGCGGCAGTGGTGGCAGAGGCCGGCGCAACGCCTCGATCTAGATCGGGTCGGGGGAGGAGACGTGGGAGCGAGAGGGAAGGGGGGGACGTGGCGCGGTAGCGGTGCTAGGGTTCCTGAGCGTGGGGTTAAGGGAGTGAGGGGGGCCGGCTGGGCCGGCCTGGTCGGCTTTGCCAACTGGGCGAAGAGGCCCAGTGGAAGGGAGTCTTTTGTCCTTTTCTCTCTTTTTAGTTTAGTTACCGTTTTCTATTTTCTTTTATTTCTTCTTTTCTGCTTTATTAAATTTTATTTTTATGAAATACCCAAGTCGTACCTAAAATGTTATTAGTACTTATGCCACTACCACAATTGACTTGGCACCTAATATAAAATAGTTTGTAATTGTTTATTATTTTATAATCATTTAACTAATTGTTTTTGCTACTATTTTATTCATTTTTGAGTATTTACACATTTTATACAGGAGTGGTTTCTCCACCATTATTACTTAGGATTTATTTGTCCCAGTTTGAACATTTTAGTTTTAATGTTTGAAAACTTTTGATGTTTGTCTTTATTTTAAAATAGGATTTTGAATCATTTTTGAACCATTGTGAGATTAACCACAGTAACGGAGGTGACGTGGCATCATTACGAGAGGGTTACTGTAGCTTAATTACACAGGCGTCACAAAGATGCTTCATGGCTAAAGGCCCAAAGGTATCACCCCCCGAGTATGTTGATTTGAATAGTGATGAAGATGATTTTCTAGGTGATGATGATTTACTTGTGGACAACTCCAGTGATGAAAACTATGATGAACTTGCTATTAATTAGGCTAATCAAGATAAAACGAATGATGATGATAAGAAGGAGATTGAGCGTCTAACTAAATAACTAAACACTCTTAAGTTAGCTCATGAAACTACCTTGGAAGATCATCGAGATCTTTTAAAGACTCGTGAAAAGCTACGCTTTGAAAAGCTCAACCTTGAGCAAGAGCATGGGTTCTTAAAAGCAATCAATGATGATCCTCGTAAGAAAGTTCTTCTTACATTGCCAAGCGTTTACTCTTGTCTACTTACATGCCACAATTAAAATCTAGCAACAAGAGTAAGAAAGATTTTTCATCTAGTAGTAACAATAATCATGTTAAATCTAGTATTGTTGCTTCTAGTAGTTCTCTTGATTCCACTAATGGTTCTCTTAGCCAAGTTACACTTGAGCAAGGAAGTAGCTTATTGAAGGTAATTATAGAGAAAGGTGTTTACAAGAGCCTTGCTGGAAGTAAGCAATTTGAGGAAATTGTACGCAAGCAAGGAAGGCACCGGAAGAATCAAGGTATTGGTTTTGAACGAAAGTTCAATGCCAATGGAGTTGAATGGGAAGAATATCAATACCCCAAGACAAAGTTTGTTCCTCAACAAGAGAAGTATGATCCTACTTCTTTCAAGGGGACACAAGCTCAAGATGATCTTCCACCACAAGACCACAAGCAAAAATGCAAGGACAAGCTTCAAGAGGAGATTGATGCATTTGAAGAAGCTCCCAAGGCCTTGGTCAAGTGGGTTCCCAAGACTACATCAAGTTCTACGTCATCAAGTACCACCACAACTCCAAGGATTCCCATCAAGTTGATGTGGATCCCGAAGAAGAAGAACTAGAGAGATCTTGAGGGTGACTCCGCCAACATACTTCACTCATATCATTTTGGCGAGTAACAAGTTCAAACAACTTTCACATCTTGCACTAGTTCAAGGAGTCACAAACCCTCTTGTTGGTAAGACAAGGGACAAGCTAACCTAATGCTTTCATGGACATCATCTTGTGTAAACTTCACTCTATGTCTATGGATATCCTTGTTTGTTCCTTGTGGGACTAACCCGTGTAGGTATTGAAAGTGCAACTCACTCCAATGGATTGCTCCGAATGATCTACATCAACATTGAGCATCCACATCTTCAACATCTACATGAAGTCATCATCGACAAAACCCAAGGTTAGTTCATCCCTCTTAGGGGGGATATCACATCTAGGGGGAGCTTTACTCTAAGAATTGAGCTAAAGCAACTCTAATGGTGTGAACACAACAATGCTTTATGTAAAAGTGGTAACCCCACTTGTGCTTAAACGATGAGTATGACCTAAGATCAAATGTTCTCATTTAACTCCTAAGTCAATATACTCGTATATAGATGCCAATTGTTTGATAGATGCTAGAATGTTTGTGCATGCTTTGTCACATATTTCATTTTCCATTTTATTGTGTGAGCATGTTGGTTGCATATTTTACTCATTCGAGGGTATCCATTTGTTGCTTTGATTATTTGGTCCTTTTCTTTTGCCAAATGGATGGACAAGAATGCCCAAGAACTTCCTCTAGCTATCTATGCTTTTCTCGTCTCAAACTCTATTCATGCTACATCACAAAGTTTGATCAAGTTAGATTCGGACCCTCTGTGTGAGGAGCACTTGAAGTCACCAATTCGTCATAGACTTAAACTTCCAAAACCTCTTTGTGCATTTCGGTCTGACCGATTCATCCCTCTCGGTCAAACTGAGTTCACTGAGTTGATATAGGCTTTCAATCTCGGTGCAACCGCTTAGAACATTTCGGTCACACCGGGTTGCACTAAGCGCTAGCGATTCTGCATCTCGGTACCACCGAGTTGTTCCACTCGGTCACACCGACAGGGTCAGGATATATATATCGACGGGTCAAATTTTGGAAATTTCTCCAAAACCTCTTCGCCCGCGTGTGTCCTGCTCTGCCGTCTCGGGTCTCCAGATCGTCCTCTCGTCGCCAGCAATCTCCCGCCGCTGGTCGCCGTCGCCATCAACGGAATTCAACACCACCATTGCCGCCGTAGCGAGCTCATCACCGAACTAGGGTATGAGTTCGACTCTTTGTGGAATTCCTTCTTCCAATTCTTAGCACAAAGAAAATGCCATGTTTCTTACCACGTATGAGATCATCATGTCCAGCAAAAACATCCTTTAGGTCAGATTTGATCCAAAATTTAGGGTTATGTTTCCGCCGAACTCATCTTGGACCGGCCGAATTGTGGAAATCAGTCTCACCGATTTGGCTAGGCCATTGCACTTTTCGGTCTGACCGAAACTTACAAATCAGTGTGACTGAGTTCAACTCTCATTGAAACCCTAGCAATCTCGGAGTCACTAAACTGTGTCTCGGTTTGACCGAGTTCATTAGTTTAGACTCCAAAAGTTGCTTCGGTGTCATCGAGTTTAACAAATCGGTAGCTCCGAAATGCTTTTTGTGGAAAACTAAAACTAAGTTTTTGACTCATTTGTTTTGCAAAACCTCTGCACTTTGTGATGCTCATCCACTCTATCTCATCTATAACTATTCACAGGGTCAGCTATTAGCTTGCAGTGCCAGAATGTCTGATCAGAGTGATAGCCAGAACAGGTCAAAAGAGCAGATGAATCTGAGTGAGGGCACTAGTCCCTCTGACAGTTATGATGAAGGCAGCAAAAGTACTCCTAGCAACTTGCCTAAAGCTGCTACTAGGCAAAGGAGGAAGAAAAAAATCTGATTCTGAAGATGAATATTATGTAGCTACTAAGGAGGAGGTTAGCTCCAAGAAAAAGAAGGTTGTTAAGAAAGAATTTGGCACAGCTGCATCCACAAAGCCTGGTATACACAAGAAGGCTCCTACAAAGAGAGTGCCCACTTCTAAGGCCAGAGCCTCCACACTTGAGACTTCCAAATCAACTGAATAGGCTGCTGGTGAGGGCAAGAAGAGAAAGGAAAGGGTCAAGAAGACCATGGCCAAAGTCATTGGGAGATCCTCTATGATGGAAGACCCAACGGAGGATGAAGAGGAAGAGGAAGAAGAGGATGCTGCACCAGCATCCAAAGCTCAAAAGCTGATGGGGGATGCCATCAAGTCTGGGGGAGCCCCTTCTAAGACCAAGACTGCTCCCAAAGATTCTGCTCCAGCTCCCAAGACTGCACCAAAGAGGAGCACAAGGAATATACTAGCTGCTGAGAAAAACAGGGCCCCAATGCCCGAGACTGAAGTTGAAGAAGAAGAAGATGCTAAAGCCCAAGTGCTTAGGAAGCTGAAGCCAAAGATCCCTGACCATGATGACAAGCATCCTGTGGTCGAGAATATGAAGATCAGAAAGGATGCAGGTCTCAGACTATGTAGAGAATCTAATCCATATGCTGTGAGGAGAAGGACTGTTGTGGATTACAGGTTTCACACCAAGGAGCATCAGGACTTCTGTGAGACTATTCTGCTAGAAAAGAAGCCCATTGTCTACAATATGAAGTGGCTAGACTGGAAGTATATTGACAACAATGAAGACCACTTCCCAATAGTGCATGAGAGCTTTAGGCTATGTGGGGTAGACAAATTTGTGGGTCAGAAGTTGACCAAGTGGAATGATGAACTCATCATGCAATTCTACTCCACAACACATATCTATCCTCATGGCAGAATTGTCAGGATGTCTGAGGGTACCGGGTACCAATCGATAGTTGCTGAATGGGCCAAACTGATCAATTCCCCTATAGAGCATGAGGATGACATAGATGTATATGCCAAGAAGAAGAAATACCACAACTCAATGGCTAACATGTACAAGGAGATTCCTGACAAAGCCTTAGAGAATCACAAGATGGGCTCTGTGTACTATTTGTTGTCTGGTCTGACCACCATCAACACTATCTTCAGGCATACCTTGTTGCCCAAGTCAGACGATCATAGGATGATCAGAGGCCATTCCATAAACCTTCTGCAGTTGTTTGATGTGCCCCAAAAGTTCAAAGTGATGAGTCCGATTGTTGAGACAATCAAGAGGACAGCTGCATACCAAAAGAGGTCATGTGGGTATGCTCCACACATCTAGATGCTCATCCACTCCAAGATGGGCACATGCACATTCTTATTGGACAAGAAACATCTTCCCTTGAGGCTAGATTTTGAGGACAACACCGTGCTGAGGGAGAAAGCTAAAGCCGAGAAGGCATTCTTATTGGACAAGAAACATCTTGCCTTGAAGCTCAAGAGAAGAGGGAGAAAGCTAAAGCTGAGAAGGCATCAAAGATGCCAAGTGATGAAGAGGCTTCTCAAGTGTTTCTCAAATCAAAGCAAGATCAACTTGGATATCTGATTCAAGCTACCTTGAGGATTGAGAAGGGATTGGCCACCCTGACTCAGAACCAAGAAAGCCTGGAGAGGATCATTGAAACAAAATTCTATGATCTTGACTTGAAGGTGATAGAGATGCAGACAACAGTTGAGCAGCTCCAGGAAGAAGCTGAGGAGAGGAAAGGGCATGCTACCACAGATGCCTTTCAGAGAGTGCCAAGGGGACAGAGATCTACTGTAGTGCCAGTGACTGACACAAGAGCAACTACATCAACACCTGTAGCCACAGCATCGGTAGCACCTCCAATTGCCACTCCACCAGCTCCAACAACTTCAACCGATGCATTCGTCCTTGGAGTCCTCTCAAGGCCTCCTCCCGAAGATTAAACCTAGAATGACGCATAGGACTATGCATTTTCGAGCCTTTTGGTAACTTGTTGCCAAAAGGAGAGAAAGTGTATATATCATAGGCTTCAAGAGAGAGAGAGAGAGAGAGAGCTTTGCTTCTTTTTGCCTTATTTTGCTACTCGTTTGATACTTATTTGTGTGCTTGCTTGGATGATACCTTATCTGTGTGTGAGATACTTGTTTGATCATGTGTTTGATCATATTACCTTAATGCTATGCTTGAATGATGTTATTACTTATTTCTCATATATGATCATTCAATTTGTCTTGGTGATGAGTGCATATTTTTACTTTCCATCATTTTGAGCGCTCCACCAAGATGTATGTGACATGGAAGAGTAACCCATGATCCTAATTGATTGTGCATTTGCATTCAAAAGCAAATTTTAAGTAATGAACAAATTTAGGGGGAGCTCTTGCTTATCACATACTTCTCAAAACGACGATGTTTTTCAATCTTATTATCATTTGTTGAAGCTTTGATATATATGTTGTCATCAATTACCAAAAAGGGGAAGATTGAAAGTGCAATTATCCCTGGGTGGTTTTGGTAATTCCTAACAACATATAGCTCATTGAACTAATGCTCTTTCAAGATGATCATTTCAGAAAGTTCAATGATTGGCATGGCATGGACTAGGAATGTGGACCCCTCAAAATGCTAAGGACACATATTGGCTCAAGCTCAAGACTCTACATTTTCATTTTAGTGATCAAAGATCACATTGAGTCCATAGGAAGCAAATACTATTAAAAGGGGATGAGGTGTTGCTTAATGGCTTGCTTGCTCAAAATGCTTAGTGATATGCTCCAAAAGCCCTCAACCACTTTCTCATTTCCATGTATGTCCCAAACCAAAAGTTAAAATCGGCCCCACCGACTTGATCCATCCAGCGCCACTGAGTTCATTTGACATAGCCATAGCCAGAAACCCTAATCAGTTCGGTCCCACTGATAGGTATCTCGGTCTCACCAAGATGGGATTGCAAACTCTCTGTTTCCCTTCATAACGTTTCGGACTAACCGAGATGAGCGATCGGTCCCACCGAGTTCGCAATGCAAACTCTTAGTTTCCTTTTCATAATGTTTTGGTCTCACCGAAATGAGCGATCGGTCCCACCGAGTTTTCCTGACCAACTCTCTGTTTGCCTATTAGAGAAGTCGGTCTCACCGAGTTCATGTGATCGGTCTCACCGAGATTACGTTATGCCCTAACCCTAATGAAATCGGTCCCACCAAGTTGACATGTCGGTCCCACCGAAAAGCCTAACGTTCACATTTTGAACTGAATCGGTCTCACCGAGTTTGAGTATTCGGTCTCACCGAGTTTGGTAAATTGTGTGTAACAGTTAGATTCTGTGTGGAGGATATATATACCCCTCCACCCATCCTCCATTCATGGAGAGAGCTATCAGAACGTGCCTACAATTCTACCATTCATTTTCTGATAGAGAACCACCTACTCATGTGTTGAGACCAAGATATTCCAATCCAACCACAAGAATCTTGATCACTAGCCTTCCCCAAGTTTTTTTCCACTCAAATCATCTTTCCACCAAATCCAAATCTGTGAGAGAGAGTTGAGTGTTGGGGACACTATCATTTGAAGCACAAGAGCAAGGAGTTCATCATCAACACACCATCTATTACCTTTTGGAGAGTGGTGTCTCCTAGATTGGTTAGGTGTCACTTGGGAGCCTCCGTCAAGATTGTGGAGTTGAACCAATGAGTTTGTAAGGGCAAGGAGATCGCCTACTTCGTGAAGATCTACCCAAGTGAGGCAAGGCTTTCGGGGGAGATGGCCATGGTGGGATAGACAAGGTTGCATCTTCGTGGACCCTTCATGGGTGGAGCCCTCCGTGGACTCACGCAACCGTTACCCTTCGTGGGTTGAAGTCTCCATCAATGTCGATGTATGATAGCACCACCTATCGGAACCCTGGCAAAAATCTCCATGTCTACATTGCGTTTGCTCCCTCCAAACTCCTCCCTTTACCTTCATATGCAATGATTTACATTTCGCTGCTATACTCTTAGATTTGCATGTGTAGGCTGATTGCTTGACTTGTGCTAAGTTGCTAAAATCTGCCAAGACTTAAAATTTGGAAAAGGCTAGATTTTTATTTGGTCAAGTAGTCTAATCACCCCCTCTAGACATACTTTTGATCCTACAAATGCTCACCTCGAACGCCCTCTGCCGCTCGAGATGACCCCTCTCAAAGCAGTGGTTCTCCTTGTAGATCTCCTGGTTCCCTGCCTCTACGGCGGCATGTGTTGTGTCCACGACGGTGGTAAGGCTCTTTGCTTGCTCGACGAGGCGCTCCTCCTCCTCCCGTAGGAACTCGGTGTAGCGCGAAAGGCCGCTGATGCACGTTCGGGCCTCCACCTTCGCCTCCTGCCTTCGGGCGGTGGTGATGGAGTGGGTAATGGCGTCAGCGGTCGACGGTGGGCTGGCGGCCACGATGGCCGACGATGGGGTGGCGGCCATGAGCACCACCTCCTACCTTCGGGCCACGGTGGCAGAGCGGGTGATGGCCATGGTGGCCGACAGTGGGGTGGCGGCCGCGACGGCCACCTCCCGCCTTCGGGCCATGGCGGCGGAACGGGCTATGGCCCTGGCTTTCGATGGTGGTGTGGCGGCCACGGCGGTAGATGGTGGGGTGGCAGCAATGACAACCAGCAACAGCTACCGACGGGGAGTGGCGACAGAGCGTGTGGTGGGTGTTCCACGCACACCCAACAGGGATGCCATGCACACTACACTACGTAGGGACTGCGCCACCACCGCAGTGTCGCCTCCTTGATGGAGCTGTCCTCTCATGAAGGCGGAGTGGCTGAGCGACGACGACAAACAAGTGTTATTGGCGATTGTGGGAGAAGAAGACGAGATAAGCTATAGGGAGGGAGGGGAAAATGCGACGCAGGACTCACCGGCCGTGATGGTTTATATAGCAGGCCGGTAAGCATTGAGATTTTGGGGGATTTCACCGACTTGGGCGGGAAGCTTACGCGGTAACCTGCGCGGTTGCATGGGAACGGGCTCACCATCGTTTGGCCAAAAGAACGCCCCCGTGAACTGCTCAAGATTGAGCTCTAAGCCGTCTATGCCAGCAGGGTGTCAAGACGTGCGAGAGGAGGACGAAAGGACACGTACACATACGGTTAATAAAATAAGAACGTTTGCAATTATATTACCTACTACCCGCGTCCTGGTTTATAAGTCGTCTATGTATTTTTGTGCCAAATGTTTACTATAGATTTAACTAATAAAAAACGAATGCATGTCGCTAGATATTATATCGTTGGATTCATATTTTAACATAGTTTCCAATTATATAATTTTTGTAACATGCATTAACATTTTCTTGGTTAAATTTAAGGTCAAAATATGGCACCGAATATAAATGGGACTAATAGACCAAGACAGCGGTAGTAGCACATGGCCACTCTCTACGCAGCGACCCAACTGTTGGCCGACTTATAGACGACCATTTCCTGCGTGTTCAACTGCTCTATGCGTGTGGTTGTTTGCGGTTGAGGCGGCCACGGCGCGCTCTGCTCGCGTCCCGCCGTGCGTGCTCTGCTCTTGCGCCCCTCCGGGCACATTGCCCTCGTCCCTCCATGCGCGCTGCCAGTGCTTGGGGCTGGCGTGTGATCACACATTTTCGTGTGCATGCGGTTGCGCAGGGCGCGACGCCATGATGGAGTTACCCGCTGCAAAAGCTGCCATGCGAATGTGCTGAGAATCCAGGCCGCCCGGCCTCCATTTATTCCTTCGGCCATTTACCTTCATCTCTCACGTGACACAACACAATAAGCATACCCACGACGACACATACAGAGAGGACATCCAGTGGCTCCAATAGCGCTCCCCATGGCTCCAATGGCTCTCCCAGCGGCCGATGACGACAACGGCGGGCAGTTCACCACGCATCACGTAGTGGACACCCACGTGAGGGGGAAGGCCCTCTCGGTGGTGTACATGAACGAGAAGGTCTCGGTGGAGAGCTCCATCCTAACTATGGAGCAATTGCTTGCCGAGGACAAGTACCAAGTGGTCGACTTCGACCTCGAGTACACCATCGGTCGTGCCGGGCATGATCAGAAGGTTGTCGTTGCCCAGTTGTGCGTGCGACATGTTGGCCTCATCTACCACTACCACCTGGCCACAAGGCCGTGAGAGCGTTTCTCCAGGTTTATCAACAGCTCCGACTATAGTTTCACTACGGTGGACACCACCAATGATCTAAAAGCGCTCAAGATTTCTGGCTTGAAATACCAGAATCTTGTCAACATCCATGACCACTACAAGGTCTGGGGTAGCGACAACAACAAATAGAACTCCCTAGTTGACCTCGCCTCTGCTGTCATCGACCCCTACTACATGAAGATGAAGGATGAGAGCAAGAAGGACAAGAACGCCTGGCACAGTGTCTGGCATGAGAGACTGGATGAACAACACGTCAAGTACGCGGCCAAGGACGCGTACACAAGCTACGAGATGTACATGCGGATCATTGACATGAGGGAGTGTCTTCTTCCTACCCTAGATGAGGGACCGATCCACACAGCAATGGCGGGAGCGTCACAATAAGTAGATGACTAGATGATCGTTTCTCCTAGTTTAGAATGCATGCATTTGTTTACTGAGGTGTGCGCAAATGATCTCTATAGTCACTTATGTAATTGGATCTTTATTTCAATTATATATATATATATAAAAGACAAATTTTATCTACCACCAGTGGTAGTTACCACCACTTGAGTTTTGTATGTTGAATGTAGTCTCTGCCAAAACCAAGAGTATGTAGTATATAACGATGTTTAGGTAGTATATATACTACTTTTAGGTAGTATATACCATATTTTAAGCATACTCTTTTTTACATACAAATATGTACGTATTTCATAAATATAATGAAAACTATGGGCTCGTATGCATTTTTTCATATAACTTGCTTTGAAATATCTTATATATAGTATATGAACATATTTAAAATGATAAAGTAGTATATAAGGTCCCACATGGTAGTATATGAGACATATGGGGTAACTACACCCAGGTGGTAGGATGGATTTTTCCTATATATATATAGTGTTACTATTCATCACCCAAGGTGACAGGGTGTAGAATAAATTATTCTTCACCCGAGGTAATCTTACGATCTCTTCCTAAATAAATTACGTTTACAATATAAATAGTTACATGCATATTGATTCAATATGTAAAATTTGGTATAAAAAAGGTTATAAGACTAGAAAAATCACATTTTATGTATGTTTTACACTATGTTCTTACATTCGTAATTTTACGTAACATAAAATATATTTTACGGCGAATACATATTTTCTTACGCTCTCTTTTTATGTATGAAATAAGACAAAATTTACGAAACGTAAAAATACATTGCATTGATGTCAAAATAGAGAGGGGTGAAGAATAACTATTCCTCACCCAGGGTGACGAATAGCGCGACCCTATATATATAGGAAACATGCCCGTGCGTTGCAATGGGAGAAACTATTCACTCACATGACCATGTAATTTGTGAACGCAAGAGACAATATTCTATCAACTAAGATGAAATCAAAAGAAAAAATGAGCCAAGCTAGAGATTAACATAGATCTCTAGTGACGAGATTAATTGTGCAGAGCAAAAAAAGGAGAGCAAGGTATCAATAGACTTAGCTTGATGCCACATCAATTCACATGTTCGAAGTTTGATCCTCAAATAGACAAATATTGAAAATATTTTGTGGTTGAATAAATATGAACAAAGGAATCAAACATATAAAATAATTCTAAGCAATTAAGAAGCTACAATTGGCACGTAATCGTGGTGCTAATAGCCGAATGCACATTTTCTTACACAAATTTTAGAACCAACGATGTTAAATGGTTAACTTCTGGCTCTTGAGATGATGGAACCAGGTTTTCTCATACTGCTCAAGTATATCCTTATATTCTCATCTAGGACCTGAAAGCTGAAAAGAAGCAAAAAAGAAAGTCAAATTTGTGGTCACTGAAAATATTTACAATGTAAACCAAAATATAGTCTTGCCACGACTACCTTATCAGAGAACTTGTATATATATTTGAAGGTGTGTCTAGAAGACAATTAATTAAGTCTAACAGGTGGATAGCGTTTCTATCAGAAAAGTGGTTTTTATGAATGGAATGTAAATGCTGCATTTTGGAGGAAATGACATTCCAAACATGTTAATAAACATGAATATAAGCAAAATCCTTGCAATTATTAAAGATGGTTTTACTCTTCTTGGAAGCAAGATAAGTTTGTTCGGATGTAGTCGAATTCATTTATTGTCCAACATTATAGTGTTACTAACATGTTTACACTGTTAACTAAAATGCTAACTAAGTGGCAACTATTTCATACCTGTAGTTTTGTTTTATGGAGCTCACTGATGACAAGGGAGCAACACATGTGACAGAAGGATGGGGCAGGGAGTTTAGTTCATGATAAGCATTCAAAAAACAGTCTTTGATGTATATACGCAAGAGATTGAAATCTACTATGTTTAAAGATGGTAATTCTAAAAGGAGTAAGAATTCTCCTTGAAACCATAAACATATGGAGAAAATGAGAGCTACACAAATTTTACATGGTCAACCATTGAGAAGTTTAACGCCTGAAAAAACTGCAGTACATCCACAGAAGATCTCCATTGATCACGGGGAGACACATCCAACGTACTGCTAAATGATTATATACACTTTGAAAGTTAGAATATGATTTTGGTTTCACATCCATTTTGTAAAACAGCGGCTCCTACCATCAAATGTTGATGGGGAGACTCTGACATGTGAATGTCCATTACTCTCTTCCTTAATAGCTACACAAAATGTGTAATAGATAAATAGGGGTAGGTTCTATAGCGAGACAAACCAACAGGAACATCTAGCCTACAACCATGTTAGTAACCAGAGAAATATAGCTACTGAAAAAATATTATTATTTTCAGTCAACTTACATACATAGGGTGTAGTTTTTTCCCCACCCCATCTTTACTAAAATGTATCCAACAAAAAACAGAAATAAGTTCAGGTCTATGTGAATGAACACACAGCCACACACATCAGGAAGCTACCTACATACTAACAAAAAATACCAGCTGCATTTCCCTAGCTACTAAGCACTCGTACATAGGATTTATCTCATCATTGATATGAAAATTTATGCTTCTAGTCAGTGATACTGCTCGACAGGGTCTTTGCTCAGCTTAAACCAATAAATGGAGGGGCCAAACTAAATGGGATTTAACATAAGAGTAAAACAATGTCGTACCTCGGAATCAGTGACCAAAGAACGTACCGGATGGAGATGGAGTAGCACCAATTCCCAAAAATCTACAAATCCACTGCTTTGATCTGAAGGTATTTTCTAATTTTTAGAAGTAGAAATCGCATGAAGGAGCGATATAGGAATTTATAGCAAAAGCTGAAGGTATGGCAATTCTGGGCAACATTCATCGTGCTGTTGGAACAACATGTGAGTGAAAACATGATATTGAAGGTGCTATGCCACTGGATCTATTTAATAAAATGTGCAAAACTAATTAACCTTGAAAGATCCTCTTGTTGAGTGCATCCTCTACATATCTACACATGCAATTTATTCAGGTAAAAATCGATTTTCTTTAACACTGAAAGAATCATAAAAATTGATTGACTTAAATGTAATATCACAATAAAATGGATCTGACGAGAAAGAGGGAAGGAGGATCACTTGGCTTACCTGGCGAAGACGGATGATGAACCATGCGTCGGCGCGTTGACCATGGCCTTGTGTAGGCAGGCGACATGGATCTGTGTTCCCACTCCCACAGACAGGTCAGAGCTCTCTCGTCGCATCGCTGGTGGGGTTATGTTATTGGCCTGCTCATAAGAGTGATTACTTAGGATCATAAAATAATTGGCTTCAATAGACAAAATAACCAGTTTATTAATTATTTTATAAAGTTAATACCAACCAATCAGTATTGTTATCTCGATGCTCCAACTTTTTGATCTGCTCCATGATAATATTCGTATAGAAGTCTTTAGATTGCAGCTTCTGTAGGCAGTAACAACACCAGTAATCACAAAAACAAGCAGGAGAGCACCAGTTGCGATTTCGAAAACAATAAGCCAAGTCGGTTGTTGCACTTTATCATGCTTATTCTCAGAAGAGGGACAACCGAATCCCTTTAAATTAGTATGTGTAGACCCACATATAACACATGAGTACATTTCAGTCGATAGAAGTTCAAGATAATCTTAGGCCACTACAAAGTGCTAGTTATACAGTAACTAATAGTATAACATATTGGTGCTGCACGAGTTTGAACAGAAGATTTTGCATAAGTATCAAAACTACCATCTATAGCTTATATGGGTAACTTGGTATTAGATAGGAGTCATTATGGATTGGAAGGAAACTGCTACACGTCGGTGCTATACAAATGGTTTTTAACCCCTTTTCATGACGTCGTTCGGAACCGTCACCTAGTGAGTGTGGGCGATAGGGGGCTCCTTCCCACACGACCTAGAAACCTTCGGGGATATGCCCTCCTGGCACACACGCTTGGCAAAATGAGGTCGTGTGCGACCGGCGAGCACTCAAATACAGAAATATGTACAGTAGTGCTAAAAATACAATTATACAGGCAAAATCGTTTTCGGTCGTAAGTACATCCCACATAGTCAGTCCCCGCTAAACGTTTCCGTTCGTATATACATCCCACCCAGTCACTCAAAGGAAAATGTTTGCGCAAGGTGGTGTAATGCAAACAGTTTTCAAGAGAATGTCGTGTGTGATTGTTCATTGATCCAACACTGTTTATTCCTAGAAACTGTGTGTGTTTCCTGAGGTTATCGCCCACGGTGTTTTCTCAATAACCGTTGCAATAGGAAAACCCAATTAGCAAGCTATCTGGCCAATTAGTGGGCTAATTGCCCTATTATTAATAATCCATTTACTAATCTAATTGACATTCATATTAAGCACATAATATATTCCATTTCCATATTAAGGAAGCAGGATTTCATAATTTAAATACATCGGAGTACAACATGATATAGCTTCAGCACTCAGCTACCCATTACACAACTGCACCAGCAGCAAGTTTCACATGCAACATCTAGAACCTTTCGAAATTAGCATCATAGACGGTACATAGAGAGATGCATCTCATCTGGAAAACTGCTGAAGCGGAAGGCGGATGTTGAGCCTTCATTCATGTTGGAGGTCTTTGGAACTTTAGTCCAGTGCCTATGGATCTTTGACCATCCATCCTTCGACCTCTTCAGGAACACTTTATTATTGAACCATGGGTGTTGTATGAAAACTTTCCTTGCCTCCTGAACACAGAGGTGGTCTGAGAGGTAATCATCAGTGAACCCTGAAAACAAGGATGTGCATAAATATCTTCTCTATATTGGAAATGGGGCAGAGGAATAAAAAAAGGCAAGGTATAATAGTTAGTACCATCTTGTAAACCTCGGTGCTTCCCATTGTTTCCCTGCAACACATATAAGGTAGTTAGGCATTAGGTTAAGTAAGGGTTCGCATGCTACCAGTAAAATATGTTGATGATAAATAAGCACATTGCAGATTCATCAGATTAATTCAAGCCACATGGAAAACCCATTTATCCAAACCAAGCATGATTAAGAACTAGGAAATATAGCACTTGTATATGTTTCTCATGTATTAAGTGCAGCCAAATTCGATTTATTCCTGATGACGGGAAAATGGCGGGCGTGAGATACGCGTCCACGTCATTGATACAAAGTGAAATTTAAATGCATAAAATAAAAATAGAATCAAACATTGCAGGTACTTTATTTCCAGAACTCTTACATTTACATAAAAATTCTGTTAATTACATCTCCGAAGAGAAAACCCCTGATCAAGAATTCCAACATATCTATTACATAGGATTGCATCACATTCCTATTACAACATACTACAAGAAGTCTTGCTATATTCTTGTCCGTATTACAACTAGCACGACACATAATGTCTGTAGCATAACCGAACAAGAATTATGAATTTTTTTTAGCACGTTCATAATATTTCTCCAACTTAGTCATATGAATTTCGTTTATGATGACCAAACCAAGACAATTTTTTATGAGGTTTTTGTACCTATGATACTCTCTTGATTTGTATCCGCATATAGGGACCAAACCAAGGAACGATATCACGCTCATCCTGGCTTGTATCGCTAAGGGGACCAAACCAAGAAAAAGATCATTAGGACGAAGCGCACAACATTTAGAGGAACCATGCTTACAAGAATCATGCATGCTCCTTGACTCGTACCGCGATGGCCGAGCCGAAGGCGAAAGTTTAGGGAAGATATAACATGTTCCTTGGTTTGTACCGCCATGGCCGAACCAAGGACAAAAATTTGGGATGAATGCAACATACTCTTTAGTCTGTACCAAAGTGGCCAAACCAAAGACAAAATTTTGAGATAGATTAAACATGCACCTTAGTCTGTACCTGTCGGGGAAACTGATCCACCAACACTTATGGGGACCGGGCCCCTTTCGGTTCGGAGGGGGGCGGAGGCCGCATAAAGAGCGGATCGAGGCAGTACACGCGAGCAGTTTTACCCAGCTTCGGGCCGCACGGATGCGTAAAACCCTACTGCTGCTTGTTTGTGTGTATTGAATTCTTGCTCAGGAGCGATGGACGCTGCCCGACCGAGCGTGAGAGTATTCCTGATGTTTCGAATGAGCCGAACCCCCTCTACGTTGCGCTTGGGTCTCCTTTTATACTTTCAAGGGGTCACCGACAGGTGGCAACGTAGACTAGAAGGGTAAAAATGGAAAAGGATGCGGTAGGTGCAGCTACCGCTACTGTGGACACAGTGCACCCTACCTAACTCTGACGGCAGGGGACAAGGTCATTGAATGCCCGTCTGAGTTGCCTAAACAGTGCAAAAAGTGACCGTTAGGAGCGCCACCGTTTGCCATGATGGCCTTCTCTTCATCTCCGCTTGCCACCGCGTACCCCTGGCTGCACAGGCTCCCGCCACGCGCCCCTGAGGAAGCCTCATGGCGACACGCGGGTGGGTGCGCTGGAGCGTGGGTACAGAGTGGCAGCGGGCCCCCGGCGAGTACCTTGTCGGGGTCGTCGTCTTGTCGAGTCCAGAAGCTTGTCGCTCACCGGACCTTGCCGGGACGTGCGGTGCATCGCGGCAAGTTTCTTGAAGTGCCGTGGTTGGCCTTCCCGGCAAGCTCCTCTTCCTGGGGCCTTGTCTCTTCCCGGCAAGATCCTCTTGCCGGGACCTTGTCTCTTCATCTTGAATGCTTTGTTCTTGAATGGCTCCAAAGGAACCCACGGAGGACTCTGGAGGTCGTCCGACAAGCCTTGCCGCGCGGCGCTGCAACTGCCCGTGCACGAGTTCGGGATACTAGGGTACCCCTACTCTAGTACACCGACAGGAGCCCCCGGGCCTGGGCCACACACGGTGCCGAGCGCTGTTGGGCCAGGCTCAAAACAGGGCACGGGCATGCGCGGAGCCTGGGTTATGACGAATCTAACTCCGTATCCACCGCGCGCCCCGTAACGGCACGCGTCAATCGCGGGGTCGTGGGAGAGATCGTGGGTGGTTGTTTATTTGGAAGGCCGAAATGTCCCCGTCCCTCTTTATAAGCAGGGGAAACAGGGGCATTTCCCCCACCTCCGCCCTTTGCTGCTGCAATCTCAGAAATCTCCGCCGCCCTCCTCCGCTCGCAGAGTTGAAAGAGGGCAGCGCTCCGCCCCCGTCGCAGCCGCCACCACCAGCGCCGTCGATCTCCCCCACCGCCTCCGCCATGCCTCCGAAGCCCGGGAAGGGGAAGGCCACGAAGGCCGCGGCCGTGAAAGCTGTGAAGTCGACCGAAGCGCAGCGGCTTGAGGCGCTGCGGAAGGAGTGGGCCACTTCCCCCCCGAGCTCTCCGCGAAGGAGCTGAGGGAGTGGTACTATCTCTTTTGGTCGACGGAGACGCGAGCGCATCCGCGCACGAAGGTACTCTCCGCCGTCGCCTCGCAAGAAGCTCCAGTTGGCGGATATCCTTTCTTCGCCGTGTTCTTCTACTGCGGGCTCTGCCCGCCATTCTCTGATTTATTTTGCGACGTCATGAACACCTATGGACTCCACCTCCTTGACTTCACCCCCAACGCCGTTCTGACCATGGCAGTTTTCGCCCATCTATGCGAAAACTTTGTTGGAGTCCACCCCAACGTAGCTCTCTTCCGCCATTTCTTTATGCCTCGTGTCGAGAGAGGGGAACCTCTTGCCGGCGGGATCGCCTGGATCTCGCGGGCCGGCAAGAAGGAGACCTATCTGGAGGGGGAGCTCCGCAGCAAGTGGGACGAGTGGAGAGCAGATTGGTGCTGGTTGTAGAAGAGAGCCCGCAGCCATTCACCGCCCTGCGCCAAGCTCCAGCAGTGCGTGGCAATGACTGGAGCGCTCTGTCCGTGGACGACGACAAGCTGAAGATCGCCACCACTCGGATCTTACGTCTCAGGCTTGCCGGGCTGACTGTAGGAGCTGTCGGCGCAGATTTCCTTCGCCGGTGCATCGCCCCTCTGCAGGCGAGGGGGAGACCCGCCTGGGAATTTGGAGGCCCGGCAGATATCATGAGGTTGCGCCCAGGCCTCAACTTCAATTTCACCGTCATAGAGTTGGACGGGATACTCAAGGAGATATTCAAGCATGACCCACAGCATCCCGAGTGGTTCAGGTTGCCGGCAGGCGTCGTTCCTCTGTGCAACAACTCCTCGCACGACCGCATCTGCGCCATGATGCCGTTGTGTGATTCTCACGGGATCGCTCCAACTTGGCAAGAGCCTGCCGGAGACGTTGTGCAGCAGTTCTTCGACAGCCTAGTGGAAGTAGCGGTCAATGCTGACGACAAGAAGCTCCTCACCCGTGACACCACCGATCAAGAGATGGAACGCATCGCCACCAGGGCGGAAGAGGCAGCGGCAGCCGCAGCCATGGGTGAATTTGGGTTCACGGTGGAGGAAGCGGACGCGGCATCGGCGATGAGTCTTGCTGAGCGGGAGTGGCCCGAAGACGAAGAAGAGCTTGCCGCGCCCGACGCCGAGTTGAGTGAGCCCGCCGAGGGTGCGAGCGGCCCGCCATCTCCGGGGAGCTTGCTGGGAACAGGGTCCAGAATGCAGCCCCCAGTGCAGCCAAGAAGGCGCCTCCGCAGGATCGGGGACGCAGCAGGGCGGCAAGCTGGTCAACAGCCGCAGCGCCGCGCGACGCGCTCCGCTGCGGCAAGTATGGTTGCCGCGGGTGCGCCTCCCACCGCAGTGGCAACTGGGGCAGGGTCATCTCGGGCTGGCGCCACAGTCCCCGCCAAGCGGCCAAGGGATCCCACCCCTCTACCTCATCGCGCCGGAGGTGGGCCGAACTTCGACCTCTCCGCGCTCAGCTCCGACGAGGAAGAGGAAGAAGAGTAAGATTCCCTTGTTGTTCTTGTAGTTCTTCAACTTGCCATTCCTGTCTTGCATCTGATCTGACCCACCCTGGACTCTCCCTTTTCAGGACTCTGGCCCAGAGGGCGGCGAAGAGGGCCAAGGCTCAGGTGGTGGTCATCGAGGACGAGCCCACTGCGACGACAGGAGGCGCGCCCGAGACCACCTTGCCGGATCTGGCCATCACTTCGCAGAGCAGCCCCCAGCGCAGCCCCCAGCGTAAGCATATGGTTTACTTTCTGCTTCTGGGTGCGCGTGGTTGCTCTTTTCCTTTGTTGACATCTGACCACTGGTTTGTTTGTGCAGGAGCAGAACAGCTTCATCAGGAGGCATGGTGATCTCCTCCGACTCGTCGTCTGCTTCGACTACGCCGCCAAGGGCGGACTCCCCGGCAAGGGAGCATTCTCCGGTAAGGGAGGAGCCTCCGGCAAGGGAGGAGTCTCCGGCAAGGGATAGCGCTAACGATCCGCCGGTGGTGGAGCTTATGACAGCGGATCCCAGCACAGGTAATCCTTCCTGCCCGAAACTTTCTTTGTATTCTTCTGCTGATTTTTCTTCTTGAGTGCTTGTTTGACTTCTCATTCTTCTCCGGTCGTCAGGTCCACCCTCCGCGGATCCGGTGGAGACCGAGGTGGGCGGCGGAGAGGACGCGCGCGGCAACACTGATGATGCCGCGGCCGCCGAAGACGGAGCTGGTGCCGATGTGCCTGCCGGTGAAGAGGCCGCCAAGGCTGCCGCCGAGGAAGCTGGCGGGGGATCTGGCGATCGCACTGACGGCCCTGAGGCCGCAGGAGCGTCAGGCGCTGCACCGACCGCCGATCCCTCCGCCGCTGCCGCAGCGTCAGGCTCCGAGGAGCCCCAGCCCGGTGCCTATCTGA
The DNA here is from genome assembly GCF_002162155.2 of Triticum dicoccoides. NCBI lineage: Eukaryota > Viridiplantae > Streptophyta > Magnoliopsida > Poales > Poaceae > Triticum > Triticum dicoccoides. The sequence goes on from NC_041392.1 coordinate 292,670,782, forward strand.
AGGCTGGCGAGGGCATCTTCATCAAGCTCCCTTGGGCGTCAAGCTCCAGGGCGCCGTTGGAAGGAGAAGTTTTGGATGGGGAGGTGCTCGCCTCCGCCGGGTTGTCGATCGTTGACGCGCCGGGAAGCAGCAGCGGCGAGCCTGAGGAGGAGCGGCTGCTACGGAGGCTGCTGGTGCTCTACCGCGCCCGCCAAGTCAAGTTGGAGTCCCGGGAAGCGCTTGTCGCGAGGGCGAGCGTGGACATAGAGAAGCGTGCGGAGGAGCTCCGGGGTCTTCGCCAAGAAACTCTCCGGGCCTTGGCGGAGGAGCGGGAGCAGCTTGCTGAGGAGCGGAAGGCCTTCCTCCTTGAGAAGGCTGAGGCTGAAGAGCAGCAGCGGCTCACCGGCGAGAAGCTGTACGCGCGAGAAGGCGAGCTGACTCAGCGGAAAGTGAACCTGGATAGCCACGAAGAGGAGCTTGCCGCGCGCGAACGGGCACTTGGCGGGACGCTCCAAGAGGCAAAGGATGCGGCTGCGGCTGCCGAGGCCGCCAAGAAAGAATTGGAGGCAAAGGTGGCGCAGCTAGAAGCTGATCTGAAGGTTGGTGGCAAAGAGCTTGCCGCGCTCAAGCTAGAGCGCGAGAAGGACGCCCTTGCCCACGGTGAGCTGCAGGGCTGACTCGCCAAGAGGGGCAAGGAACTGAGCGCCGCCAAGGATTCCAACGCAGATCGAACGCTGAAGCTGGCCACCTTGACGGAGACGTTGGACAGCGCCAGGAAACGGGAGGCAGACTTGAAGAAAGACATCAAGGCCAATGATGCGCTGCTGGCGAGGGCTGCCGAAACCCAGAATCTCCTCAGAGATACCGTGGCGCTCTGGACGGAGGGCCTCGTGAACATTGCTGCAGTCATTGAAGAGGAGCTGGAGCAGTTGGGGGTGGAAGGCTTCGGGTATTCCTCCGACGAGAATCTCCAACCCAGCGCCAAGCTCACGCTGTTCTTCAAGGGCGTGGCGACGGCTCTCCAGCAGCTCCGGGAATGGATCCCAAAGCAGCTGGCCGACGAGTCGCGCACGATTTGCGCCGGAGTTCTGGAGAAGGTGCTGATGAAGGTGGCCTTCCGCAATCCGGGCCTCCGCCTCACCAATATCCTCAGGACCTTGCCGCCAGAAGCTGATCTGGAGGAGCTCAAAGCCCTTGTCGCACCCATTGTGGACAAGGTGAGCGGAATCAAGAGGGTCGAAGGCGATCGCCTAGATTAGGCCGCCCACTTCTTCTTTTCTTTTCGCTGCCAGCCATGTCACGGGAACACTTTATTAGAGGCGCGACAAGTTATTTTTGTAATATAACTCTATCTTAGGCAAAAAATTGTTGTGTTACTTCCTTTACTCGACTCTTGGCTTTGTATGGTTCTGCCCTACGCTTTATAGGGAAACTTGCCGGTGCAGGCACCCTTGCCGCGAGCGCCGAGTGCGGAACTTCAGCAGCCTGCTGGCGGGGTCGCTACCGACAAGCAACCTTGTCGCAACTAGTTGCAGCTCACTTAAGTTGTTGAGCGGACTCGAAACAAAGTAAGGGCGCAGCTAGCTACGAGTTGGTTCCTCCGCGCACAGGTTTTCCATACAAAGCACGGTCGTTCAAGGAAAATAACTCAAAAACTTAAAAAACTGATTGCTCAAACTTTAGCAACTTAGCTTTTCTGTCGTCTGCTTCCCGGCAAGGAGAAACTCTCTTGAACGGCCCGTTCCACACCATTATCTTTTCCTCCCCCCCCCGGCAAACCTTGTGGGCGAGGGAACCTTCTTTTCCTTTAGAAGAAAAAGAAAGAAGAGAAAATAATAGTATGGAGCTCTTCGGCTCGTTACTGCTTACCGGATGTAAGTGCTGCACAAAGTGTCAGATAATCACATGCAAGAAAGGAACTAATGCATGAAATGGACAAGCTGTGCGGAGCACATGAAATTTTACTTATGCACGGGATCTGCGCCTGGCTTTGTACAAAGGATTACATGCAACATCGGCAAGACTTGTACAAAAGGTGGTTGCCGAAACGGGGTTCCGGCAACCGCGCCTTACGGGAAAAACTTACGAAGATGTTCTATGTTCCAGGAGTTGCTCACCGGAACGCCATCTTTGGTCCCAAGGCGGACAGCGCCAGGCCTCGTGACTCGTCTTACCCGATAAGGGCCTTCCCACTTCGGCGTCAACTTGTTGGAATTCTTGGTGGATTGAACGCGCCGAAGAACAAGGTCGCCTTCCTCGAAGCTTCTGGCTTTAACTTTGCGGCTATGATAGCGGCGCAAAGCTTGCTGGTATCGAGCAGCTCGTATAGCAGCCTGAAGACGATCTTCCTCAAGGAGCAGCGCGTCGTCTTGCCGCAGCTGCTCTTGCTCAAGTTCATCATAAGCGAGCACTCGAGGTGACCCGTATACGAGTTCCGTGGGGAGAACTGCCTCTGCTCCATAGACTAGAGCGAAAGGTGTCTGGCCAGTGGCTCGATTTGGTGTCGTTCTGATTGACCAAAGAACCACCGGCAGCTCCTCGATCCAGTTCTTTCCGCACTTGTGCAGCCTGTTGAAAGTTCTGGTCTTGAGCCCGCGCAGCACTTCAGCATTTGCCCTCTCTGCTTGACCGTTGCTTCTCGGATGAGCAACAGAAGCGAAGAAGACCTTGGCGCCAAGGTCTTGGACGTACTGCATGAAGGTGCGGCTCGTGAATTGCGTGTCGTTGTCGGTGATGATCCTGTTAGGGATCCCGAAACGGCAAACAATCGACCTGAAGAACTTGACTGCTGACTGTGCTGTCACCTTCCTCACTGGCTGCACTTCCGGCCACTTTGTGAACTTGTCGATTGCGACGTACAAGTACTCAAAGCCCCCGACAGCTCGGGGGAAGGGGCCGAGGATATCGAGCCCCCAGACCGAAAATGGCCAGGATAAAGGGATCGTCTGGAGAGCTTGAGCTGGCTGGTGTATCTGTTTGGAGTGGAACTGGCACGCTTCACACTTGGTTACTTGTGCAGTTGCATCCTGGAGGGCTGTCGGCCAAAAGAAGCCTTGCTGGAAAGCCTTGCCGGCAAGTGCCCTTGCGCCTATGTGGTGGCCACATATGCCCCCATGTATCTCTGCCAACTGCTTTTGTGCCTCTTCCCGGCGAATACACTTCAATTTCACACCGTTGAGTCTTCTTCTGTATAGTATGCTATCGACAAACTGGTACATACTTGACTGCCGGGCTACTCTTTCCGCTTCTTCTTGCTCTTCGGGAAGCTCTCCTGTCTGAAGGAAATGGACAATCTGCTGTGCCCATGCTGGAGCTTGTGGCTTGACAACAAGGACTAAAGGCGTATCTGCTGCTGCGGGAACATCCGCTTCTACGGCAAGGACTTGTGGCCCTGCCGGAGCTTGATGTTCCCCGGCAAGCTTGCCGGAGCAAAACTTGTCGGGAGCGTCTGCTTCGACGGAACAAACCATAAGGTTTGCCGGAGCAGACTGCCCCTCAGCATCCTTGGTGTTGATCTTGGGGACTTTCTTGGAGGTGGCTTCGGGGAGCTCTGCCGGAAAGTAGTCACCGGAAACCAACTTCCTCTTCTTGCTTTGTTCAGTTGATGGTGTTATGGATGGTTGAGTCAACTTGAGCACAAAGATCCCTGGTTCCACAGGTACTTTTAGTGCGGCGCACTTTGACAGGCCATCAGCAATGTCATTCTGAGCTCTTGGGATATGCTCCATTTGTAGGTCGTCAAAGTGCTCTTCTAGCTTCCTCACTTCATCAACATATGCTTCCATCAATGGACTCTGGTAATTCTTGTTCACTTGGCGGACGACAAGCTGTGAGTCACCCCTGACAATGAGCTTCTTGATCCCAAGGTCTGCTGCGATTCTGAGACCAGCAAGCAATCCTTCATACTCTGCAGTATTGTTGGTTGCTTGCTCTTTGAGAAAGTGCATCTGGACTACGTACTTGAGGTGCTCTCCGGTGGGTGCGACAAGCAGCACGCCTGCACCGGCGCCTTGCAGCGAGAAGGCACCATCAAAGTACATCAGCCACTCCTTGCTTGTCTCTTTGACGGGGATGCTTGTCTCTGGAATTTCTTCGTCTGGGGTTGGCGTCCACTCTGCTATGAACTCTGCCAATGCTCTGCTTTGGATAGTTGAAGTGCTCTCAAACTTGAGGCCAAAGCTTGACAGTTCCAGCGCCCACTCGACAATCCTACTTGTTGCTTCTGGATTTTGCAGTATCCTTTTCAGCGGAAAGCGAGTGACGACTGTGATCTCATGTGCTTGGAAGTAATGGCGCAGCTTTCTCGAGGCCATGAGGAGGCCGAAAAGCAACTTCTGCACTCCAGAGTACCTTGATCTGGCTCCCTGCAGAAGGGAACTGAGAAAGTAAACTGGGTGCTGCACCATTTTCTTCTGCATCTCGTTGTGTGTCTGTGCAGATCCATCTTTATCGGGACAAGAGCTTGCCGGACCAGAGCTTGTCGGCGAAGCCCCCTGCTTGTCGCTGGATGGAACTGCCGTGGTTGCTGGCTCATCATCTGCCTCCCTCTCCGCCACTAACGCAGCACTAACCACTTGGTTGGTTGCCGCTATATACAGCAGCAACTTCTCTTGCGGCTTAGGTGCCACAAGCGTTGGAGTGGAGGACAGGTATCTCTTCAAGTCCTGCAGCGCAGCCTCCGCTTCCGGAGTCCATTTCATTGGACCTGCCTTTTTCAAAATTTTGAAAAATGGCAGGGCGCGCTCAACAGATCTGGAGATAAACCTGCTGAGAGCAGCCACGCAACCGGCAAGCCTCCGTACATCCTTGACGCGCTTTGGTGCTTCGATTTGCTCAATGGCCTTGATCTTGTCGGGATTTGCTTCAGTTCCCCGCTGAGACACGAAGAACCCGAGAAGCTTGCCGGAAGGGACTCCAAACACGCACTTCTCGGGGTTAAGCTTGAGGTTGATCTTGCGTAGATTTGCAAATGTCTCGTCTAAATCTTGAATCAGGGTCGCCCTATTCTTGCTCTTGACCACTATGTCATCCATGTAGGCTTCCACATTTCTGTGCATTTGCGGCTCAAAAGCGTGGTGGACTACCCTTGCGAATGTTGAACCGGCATTCTTCAAACTGAAAGGCATCCGTACAAATCAGTACGTGCCACACGGGGTGATGAATGCGGTTTTTTCTTCATCCTCTTCTGCCATGAAGATCTGATGGTATCCTGAGTATGCATCAAGAAATGAAAGCAAATCACATCCTGCTATGGAGTCAACAATCTGGTCAATACGCGGCAAGGGAAATGGGTCTTTGAGACAAGCTTTATTAACATCAGTGAAGTCAATACAAAGCCTCCATTTCCCGTTAGCCTTGCGCACAACAAGAGGATTGGCCAACCACGTGGGATGGAGCACTCCTCTGACAAGGCCTGCTGCTTCCAACTTCTTGATTTCTTCTGCTATGAATTCTTGGCGCTCCACTGCCTGCTTTCTGACTCTCTGCTTGACGGGCCGCGCATGAGGACAGACGGCGAGGTGGTGCTCAATCACTGTCCTGGGAACACCAGGGATATCAGACGGTTGCCACGCAAACACATCGACATTCGCCCGCAGGAAAGCAACAAGCGCGTTTTCCTATTTGGGGTCAAGAGTGGCGCTGATGGTGAAGGTACCACCAGTGCCATCCTCCTTGGCGGACACCTTCTTGGTCTCAGGTGGAGCTGCCATTGCCTTCTTACACTTGCCGGTGGAGCTCGATGGTGCGTCCTCGATGGTAGCGCAGCACTCCGAAGAGGTGCGTTTGCCGGAGTGGGCATCAGAGCTTTTGCCGGACTTGGTCTTCTTCTTCCCCCCGGGAGCTTCAGCGGCAAGTGTCTTGCATTCTGCTGCGGCTGCTGCTTCCCGGTAGATCTTGTCGGCACAGATAAGAGCATCCTTCTTGTCGCCAGGGACAGAGATGACACTTATTGGGCCTGGCATCTTCAGTACGTTGTACGCATAGTGAGAGGCTACCATGAACTTGGCGAGTGCTGGACGGCCAAGGATTCCATTATAAGGTAATGGAAAGTCGGCAACGTCAAACGTGACCCTCTCAGTCCTGAAGTTCAGCTCACTGCCAAATGTTACCGGCAATGTGATTTTTCCCTTCGGCTTGCTCCTTCCCGGGTTGATTCCTTGAAATGTGCCGGTCTCTTCGAGTTTGCTGTCGGGGATCTGGAGTTTCTGGAGCACCGCGGAGGAGATCAGATTCAAGCCGGCCCCGCCGTCAACTTGCATCTTAGTGAACTTGAGGTTGCGGATTGTTGGTGAAACCAACATCAGCAAACACCCGACCGCAGTTACGCGATCAGGGTGGTCCTCAATATCAAAGATGATAGGCGTGCTGGACCATTTCAGAGGCCTGCGCGACTCGACGGGTGGTTCTGCTGCGTTAACTTCCCGCACCCACTGCTTGAGCTGACGGTGCGAGGTATGCAGAGAGGCGCCACCGTCAACGCACAGGACCTCTGTGGCTTTCTGAAATTCCTGCTCGTCGGCCTCGTCATCATCCATGTCTTCATCGTCGTCGTCATCTTCATCCTTGTCGCGGCCGCGGGGAGGTCTGTCTCCTTGCCGCGGCGTCCTCCCTGGCCGGGGCGTTTCTTGCCAGCTCCTCCAGCACTTTCCTGGGCCTTCTCCTTGTCGCGTCACTCGTATTCAGCTTTCTGCAGCTCAACGAGCTGCTCAACCTTCTTGCAACTCTGGAGATCGTGGCCCTTGGTGCGGTGGATCTTGCAATACTGCTTGCCGGAGCCGTCCTGCTTGTCGGCGGCCGCCACAGGCTGGGCCTCCTTGCCGGAGCCACCATCCTTAGTTTCCTTGGCGCCACCTCCGTTGCCGGTCTGCTCGACAGCTAGCACTTCCTTGCCCTTTTTCCTTCTGTTGTTCCGCCGCCGGCCTTTCCTTGCCGGGGCGGCATCCTCACTGTCGGATCCTCCTGCTCCTGTACTCTCTCCGGGGAGCCTCCTCCCCTCTTCAGCGCGTGCACACTTGTCGGCCAGGGCGTAAAACTCGCTGACTTCTCTGATCTTACACATCGCCATCTCCTCCCTCATCCTTCGGTTTCGCATGTTCTGATGGAACGCGCTGATAATCGCGGCGGGGTGGACGTCTGGGATGTTGTGATGTACACGGCTGAATCTCTAAATGTACTTGTGCAGTGGTTCTCCTTCCTTCTGGGCGAGCAGATGAAGATCGCTCTCTTGGCCATGTGGCTTGTGGCCGCCTGTAAAGGCGCCGACAAACTGATGGCATAAATCTGCCCAAGAGGAGATGGAATTGTCCGGCAAGTGCATGAGCCAGGACCTGACGTTGGGCTTGAGTACTAGCGCGAAGTAGTTGGCAAGGATCTTGTGGTCCCGTCCCCCGGCAGCCTGCACCGCGATGGTGTAGATGCTGAGAAATTTCGACGGATGCGTCTTGCCGTCGTACTTCTCTGGTACGTCTGGTTTGAAATTCTTTGTGCTGGGCCAACGGACTTGCCGCAGCTCACGGGTGAACGCAGGACAACCTACCGCGTACGGCAGATCGCCTGGTTCCCCTGGCGCATGCATGTCAACAGAGGGCCCAGCGCGCTTGTTGGATTGACGTCGCGCTTCTCTTCGGCGCTCGATGCGGGTTCGAGCATCTTCTTATTGTCGTTCATGGAGAACTTGGCGCTGGTCGCGATGAGCTCGTGGGTCCGACGACACGGTGGAGCCGCTGTCGGGGTGGACCCGGCGAGTCGGCGATTTTGGCCTTCGTAGTGGAGAGTGCATGGAAGTCGCACCTCCCCCGGTCTTGTTGCCATCGGCTCGCGTCCGGCTGTCCTGCCACGGCAGCGAGGTGCTTGGTTGCCGCGCAGTGTCGCCGTTGGCGAAGCCGATGAGGCTCTGGATAGTGGCCCTCCATTCGTCGGTCTTGTCCGCCGTCAGAGGATAGTCTAGGAGCAGTTGAGCTCGCGCCAAGGCTTCTGCTGGAGTGGTGGGCGGCGGAGGTGAACGGTACGACGAGTGGGGCGTGCTCGGAGTCCTAACCACGTTAGAAGGAGCAGTGCCCCGTCCAGGCGACCGTACTTCGCTCGAGCCAGCATGTTGACGTGCATGTTGGTCTTGAGCGCCACGAGAACCACCAGCTTGATCTTGGCCCAGCGGACGTATGGCACTGCGGACGCCATGACGCTGCTGGTCCCGCGCCTCCTGAGAGGGGCGCGGTGCACGCATGGGCGCCGAGGTCTGTGCCACCTTGTCCATGGATTTGGCCGCACTGAGGGGTCCCTCGTCGACGCCCATTCTTCCGCCGGCGTCCACTCCACCACCCGTTTGCTCCGGAGGCGGTGAAAGCGACGCAGACGGAACAGCTGCCTCCAAATCCTTCTTCTTCGGTGGCATGTCGATGAAGACGATGAAGATTTAGCTCGCGTGCACGCCGGATCGGGTTTGCACAATCTTGACGCCCCCTACCTGGCGCGCCAAAGATGTCGGGGAAACTGATCCACCAACACCTATGGGGACCGGGCCCCTTTCGGTTCGAAGGGGGGCGGAGGCTGCACAAAGAGCGGATCGAGGCAGTACACGCGAGCAGTTTTACCTAGCTTCGGGCAGCACGGATGCGTAAAACCCTACTGCTACTTGTTTGTGTGTATTGAATTCTTGCTCAGGGGACAAGGTCATTGAATGCCCGTCTGAGTTGCCTAAACAGTGCAAAAAGTGACCGTTAGGAGCGCCACCGTTTGCCACGATGGCCTTCTCTTCATCTCCGCTTGCCACCGCGTACCCCTGGCTGCACAGGCTCCCGCCACGCGCCCCTGAGGAAGCCTCATGGCGACACGCGGGTGGGTGCGCTGGAGCGTGGGTACAGAGTGGCAGCGGGCCCCCGGCGAGTACCTTGTCGGGGTCGTCGTCTTGTCGAGTCCAGAAGCTTGTCGCTCACCGGACCTTGCCGGGACGTGCGGTGCATCGCGGCAAGTTTCTTGAAGTGCCGTGGTTGGCCTTCCCGGCAAGCTCCTCTTGCCGGGGCCTTGTCTCTTCCCGGCAAGATCCTCTTGCCGGGACCTTGTCTCTTCATCTTGAATGCTTTGTTCTTGAATGGCTCCAAAGGAACCCACGGAGGACTCTGGAGGTCGTCCGACAAGCCTTGCCGCGCGGCGCTGCAACTGCCCGTGCACGAGTTCGGGCTACTAGGGTACCCCTACTCTAGTACACCGACATTACCACAATGGCCGGACTGAGGAAAGAATTTTGAAGAGATGAAACATGCTCCTTGATTTGTACCATGATGGCCGAACCAAGGGTTAGAGTTTTGGGAGGGGAGAAATAAGAAAGCTCCCTGATCTATACCACAATGGCCAAATCAGGGGCTACGGGAGAACCATGAATCTCACCTTCAAACTCCTACCAAGCACAGCGTCAGCCTGCTTCTTTATATTCTTTCCTTTGTGGGTTTGTATGTGCGTGTGTATTCTAGCAGCAGATGGGAGACGAATTGATTGAAGGACCCCATAGCAGTTGAGCGGCCATGTATTTATATTGAGCGGAGGAGCGCAGTGTAGGCTCCGGCCGCACACGCGCACGTCCATCCATGTCCTGATTGTGAGATCGTGCATGGGAGCGGGGCTGCTCCTTTTTTCTTTTCATTTGTTTAATCGCTAATCAACCGGCAACTTCCCATCATTACGAGCTTAATTAGGCCATGTTCTGTCAACATGTGGGCTTCTGCTCTAATTCTTTACTTAAGGCCAAATACATGTACGCATGACTCTGGAAAAGCTAGCTAGAGTGGGGCCATATGGGCCATGATATATACAGATGACATGCATGTACGCTCGCTTAGCCTACATGCATTAGCACATATGCAAGCACGTGCTAGCTAAATTTAATTGATACAAATATTTTCTTTAATTATATTTTGTATACATTTGGTTAATATGCAATGATATTTGAGGGAGGAACACACTTCACAATCAATGCTCTAACAGTATTGATGTTGTCTTTGACGGTGAAATTTTAGATCATTATTCGTCCATGATGGTGTGCGTACATACGAACCGTGTGTCCTCCATTTTTTATATAGGAGAAAACTTGGTGGCTGTTGATTTGTTTCGTCATATTTTATAATTGTCGGCTTAATGCATGCATAATTGACATTTGAAAATAAATCATACGCCTATTTTTAGTCATCAATTCGAGCGGTTAATTATAATTAATTCTTTTTCATTGTAAACCGTATTTTGCCGTTTTGTGTTTATATTTTATGTGGTTTATGCATTTCATTTTATCTTGGTCAAAATCCATGTCAACAATTCCTCACATGGTATACAATAATAGAATACAGCCACAACAATTGAACATTGCATTGCAGAATTGAACCAAGCAGTTAACTAAACACCACAACAAATGAACCAAACGTTAATTGAGAACCACATTGCACAATATAACATACTCCTAATAGAAGATCAGACAGTTAACCAAACCAAGCATGCTTAACAACTTGGAAATATAGCAATTGTATTTGTTTCACATGTATTTAGTACAGCCAAATTCAATTTATTTCTCACGTGGTATACAATAACAGAATGCAGCCACAACAATTGAACATCGCATTGCAGAATTGAACCAAGCAGTTAACTAAAAACCACAACAAATGAACCAAACATTAACTGAGCACCACATTGCACAATATAACATACTCGTAATATAATATCAGATAGTTAACCAAACCAATCATGCTTAACAACTTGGAAATATTGCACCCTGAAGAATTGAACATCACATTTGCAGAATTGAACCAAGCAGTTAACTAAACATCACATTGCATGACATATAGAACATATACACTATAGCAGAAGATTGCATGGTAAAAGTAGATAGCACAATTCACTAGAATTTGTTAAGGAAAGGCAGTAGCTAGCAAACTGAACATGGGTCCTTATAGTGTGCTAATAAGACAAGCTACTCCTCATTGTCGGAGATATCGATGAGGATTGGCTCCTTGGACATGGAAGAGGGCGAGGCCTCCGCATCGTGGGTGCCCTCGTTGTAGTGGGGAGTTGCCTGAGCCGCTTCGGGCACCAACCTGCTGGCTCTAGAGATGAGATAAGCACGTGCACGTTGAGAAAACACTTCGTAGTCTTCGTCGAAGGCACCGTCAGTGGCCTCGACAAAACGCCACAAACTATCATTTAAAGAAGCCAACCATGTTGCGGCGCCGGCGTGCGAGGCGTCAACAGCGGCCTCGACGGCGAGGTGCTCCTCCAAGATCTGCGGGCCACGACGAATGGCTGCCATCGCGACCTCATCCGCGCGTGCAGCCGTGATTTGCTTCTCCGCTGCCAAATGCTCCTTGAGATCCTAGCTATACTGTGTGCACCATGGCTTAGGCCGACGCTTATTTGGTGAAGGGGTCGGTGATTTGGGTGGAAGGTGTCACGCTTGTGCTGGCGGTCAAGCCAAGTGGGATGTGGAAGGAGGAGGAGGATGGGGGTCGAGTGTGGATTACCTGCCTGGATAGGCAAGGCCGAGTAGTGTGAAGGAGGGTCGCCGGCGAGGAGGCGGCGCTGCAAGCAAGGAGTGAAGGTTTCAACTTGGAAAGGAAGGCAGATATAGGGGAAATGTGGCTTTTGGCAAGGGGGAGGGGGGAGAGGTACATATTTACGCGGAAGCCGAAAATTTGGAATCGCTTCAGTGAAAAAACTGGCGCGCAAAGTGTCATCAGACACGGTCCCTTATTCAGAGCGGGCGGTGGACTATAGCTGTCACACCTTCTCGCGTAAGCCGTATGCGTACTATACTCTGATGGTGCTCTAAGATATTTTGTGCTGCATCTCACACGATTGGTTATAATAAACTGTGTGGGGCCTACTGGATTTTTCGCCTTGATTTGAATTACATAATGGGGTCACCGTGGCCATGGACGATGTTTGAATTGCTAGAGCTTTTATCTGCAGTGAACATGAAACTATATGTGCGTCATAAAAGAATTGAAATTATTCAGGGGTCGTTTGGACATTTTTATGCATTAAGTGAGTTTTCAATGCATTTATGTGCATAATTCAAATTTGAACTACATGCACATGCTCTAGTGCATATAAATTGGTTGAAAAATCAAATCTTTGTCCTTGGGTGTATGCTTAGGTCCCATGCAAGAAATGGGAATGATTGTCAAACACCCTGCCACCGTCACACGGCCGCAAACATTGAGATACCTTGTTTTTAAATTCTAGTAAATCCAAAACTTTTCTGAGATTCATGAAACTTGGCATGCTATCATGGAGCGGCATCAACATGTTGTATTAAATTTTTTGTCCTATTTGGGGCAGGTTTGGGTATATGCTTCTCACAAACCAGAGCTTCTCACAACAAGCATGATGGTTTCGGTAGGGAATGCCCCACCTTTGGAGACGAAACGATATCCATTGCCTCTTATAGCTTTCAAAAAATTTCTCGTGTCAACATAGAACAACAGGAGTGTTGTGTAAATTTTTGGGATTTTTTGGGGTTCATTTGGACATTTTTATGAGTTAACTGAGTTTTCAATGCATTTATGTGCATAATTCAAATTTGAACTACATGCACACGCTCTAATGCATATAAATTGGTTGAAAATTCAAACTTGTGTCCTTGGTTGCATGCTTAGGTCCCATGCAAGAAATGGGAATGAATGTCAAACACCCTGCCACGGTCACTCGAGCGCAAACATTGAGATACCTGGTTTTTAAATTCTAGTAAATCCAAAGTTCGTCTGAAATTCAGGAAACTTGGCATGCCATCATGGAGCAGCATCAACATGCAGTGTTAATTTTTTGTCCCATTTGGGGCAGGTTTCGGGATATGCTTCTCACAAACTAGATCTTCTCACAACATGCCGGATGGTTTCGTTAGGGAACGTCCCACCTTTGGGGACGAAATGATATCCATTGCCTCTTATTGCTTTCAAATTTTTTCTCGTCCCAACATAGAACAACAGGAGTGTTGTGCCAATTTTTGGGATTTTTCGGGGTTTGTTTGGACATTTTTATGCCTTAACTGAGTTTTCAATGCATGTATGTGCATAATTCAAATTCGAACTACATGCACATGCTCTACTGCATATAAATTGGTTGAAAAATCAAATATGTATCCTTGGGTGCATGCTTAGGTCCCATGCAAGAAATGGGAATGATTGTCAAACACCCTGCCACAGTCACTCGGCTGCAAACATTGAGATACCTGGTTTTTAAATTCTAGTGAATCCAAAGCTCGTCCCAAATTCATGAAACTTGCCTTGCTATCATGGAGCCGCATCAACATGCCGTGGTAAATTTTTTGTCCCATTTTTGGCAGGTTTGGGGATATGCTTCTCACAAACCAGAGTTTCTCACAACAAGCGTGATGGTTTCAGTAGGAAACATCCCACCTTTGGGGACGAAATGATATCCATTGGCTCTTGTTGCTTTCAAACATTTTCTCGTGTCAACATAGAACAATAGGAGTGTTGTGTCAATTTTTGGGATCTTTGGGATTCATTTGGACATTTTTATGCATTAATTGAGTTTTCAACACATTTATGTGCATAATTCAAATTTGAACTACATGCACATGCTCTAATGCATATAAATTGCTTGAAAATTCAAATATGTGACCTTTGGTGCATTATTAGGTCCCATGCAAGAAATTGGAATGAATTTCAAACACCAGGGCACCGTTGATTACTGGCAAAACGTTGAGATAATTTGTTTTTAAATTCTAGTAAATCCAAAACTCGTCTGGAATTCATGAAACTTGGCATGCTTTCATGGAATGGCAGCCCACATGCTGTGGTATTTTTCGTGTCCATTCTAAGAGAAGGCGCACTCGAATAACAGCCAACAAAGGCATATTGAAAAAATAGCTGCCACTTTAATATCTCAAACATTTGTATAATTCAAACCATGTGCGTTTTGTTAACCATTCACGTGACGCCACGTGTCTTGGTTTTAATGGCTATAGGAGGTGCTTGACTGAATGGGAGGCGTGCGAGCGCAGTCTGGTGCTCAGGCTCACCGGGAAGCGTACAAGCTATTCAACGCATGATTTGTGCATCTCTTCAATGCAAATGGTTCAGAATACGGTATGCAAATTAAAGCCAGACTTCAGCGATAAGCCAAGAGACACTGCGATTTTTCAAAATATGCAGCTAAAAATCAATAGCACTATCTATTTTTTGCAACTAAAATTCAGTAATCAAGCACACACCTTGATCTGGCTGACCGTTTCTTTTGTGTTGCCTAATCACAAACAGTTCATCCAAGTGAACTGTATGATGTACATCGCACACACCTTGATCTGACTGACCATTTCTTTTGTGTTGCCTAATCACAAACAGTTCATCCGAGTGAACTGTATGGTGTACATCGCACACACCTTGATCTGGCTGACCGTTTCTTTTGTGTTGCCTAGTCACAAGCAGTTCATCCGAGTAAACCGTATGCTGTACATCGCACACACCTTCATCTGGCTGCCCGTTTCTTTTGTTCCTCCTCATCGAAAATGGTTAATTGAACTAAACCGTATGCCCTGCATCACACACGCAACTAAAATCTGAACCGTGTTTGATTCATCCTTCATCGCAAATGTTTTGCACCTTTTTCGACGGTTTTTTACAGCACCGTTTGCGATTATTGCATCGCACACAGTTTCGTCGAAGGGTCTCTGATCGTAGTGTCGCGTTAGCAGCATCCTGCGGTAGTGGGAGGTATACAACATTACCTTGCTCTGAAGTGGATTTGAGTTTCACTCGCTCCCTTCCGATCCTCCCAAGGAGAGGCGCTCCTCACGTGCGAGACCAGTGCCCTCGCACAGCTGCACCCCTGCCGCACCCTTCCTTGTTCCCCGTCCTTCTTCTGCTACCTCTCCTCCTCCCTAGATCCTCCTCCATCTCTCTTTTCTATCAGAAAAATCGAAGCCCCGCCATGACCTTGGAGCTCGCCCTACTAGCCATGGAGGCCCGCCTCCACCTAGAAGGACTTCGCGTCACCGCGGCGGATCCCTCCTTCTCCCGAGCCCGCCGGATCCCACCGCCGCTATTCTGCATCAAGCAGGCGCGTTGTCCCCAGCTGCTCGAGCCATTGTGTTGACCTGATCCAGAAGCTGCGCTCGAGCATCGCGACGGGGGCGGCGAGCAGCCAGAGGTGCGGCCCCAGCGGCTGGCAGGTTGAGGCCGGCCATGGCGGCGAGTGGTGCGTCGGTGCCGGCGGGGGATTTGGCTTGGCCAGGCGTGAAGGACTGGAGGCAGATGGGTACATGTACTTGGCCCAAAAGGTGCACTCGAGCGCCGTGACGGGGCCGGCGAGCGGGCAGAGGTGCAGCCCCGGCGGCGAGCAGGTTGAGGCCGGCCACGACAGGAGTGGTGCGTCAGCGGCGGCAGGGGATTTGTCTCGGCTAGGCATGAAGGATTGGAGGCAGATGTGTACATGTATATTTTTTCCAGCAAACAGGTTTTTCCTTTTGTAGATTATGTTGGATCACAGGTTGAATACACAAAATCACAAGGACTTTTCCGAAAAAACAACATGACGGTGAACCCGGTCTGGCGGGCCACATGATCATATGAATAGTACAGAGCAAATCACACGGCTTATTAGCAGCAATCATCTGTTTTATAATTGGTCTTCGCACACATTTCTGATTAAGGACCCGCTTGCCGCGTATCACACACATATTGTTCGGTTGAACTGTTTCTATTGTGTTGCCTAATCACACACAATTCATCCTAGTGAACTATATGCCATATATCGCACATGCCCTCATCTGGCTGTCCATTTCTGTTGTTCTGTCTCATCGCAAACAGCTCTTCTGGATTAACGGTTTGCCACTCCTCGCACACACAACCCCAATATGAACCGTGGTTGATGTCACCGCCATCGCAAACATTTTGCATCTTTTTTGACGGGTTTTTTACATCACCGTTTGTGATGGATGCATCGCACACAGTTTCGTCGAAGGGTCTCTGATTCGACTATCGCGTTTGGACCATCCTGCAGTAGTGCAAGGTGCTATCCTCTCAAGACAAACTTGGGTTGGCCATGTGGCCAAACTATCTTGTCCGGCTGCTCGGCCGCACAGGAGGACATTCTTGTGGATGACATACTTGTCACCCCCTCATGATCAGGAGGTATGCCAATTTTTATAGTAGTTTTTTCCAAAGTAATATTAAGTGATTTTAATAAATTAAACACAACTTAATCTTCACTCTCAAGCATTTTCATAAGAAAACACACTTTCCAGATTCAATAAATAAATATGATAAACATATGAAGCTAGATCATGGCTAGTGCATGCATCTGGCAGACAAGAACTTACTTGGAACAACAAAATTTCGAAGGATCATCCTAATTCTGTCCATCAATCTGTTTTTGCAAAAAATAAAATTAGGGGAAATCCCTCTTGTGGTTACTAAGAACTATTATACAACGCTACAAGCACCTAAGAAGGTTAGACAATCTAAGTCTAACCTAGTTATAATCTATCTAGCAAACAAGAAGTACAAGGAAACCAACTAGCCTTTACATGAAGAGAGCAATATGCATAACCATAGCCTCTTGAGCCTTTCTTTTCTTATGAATGAAACCGTGCATCAGGAGACACCTCAGATCCTTTTCTTAATCACACCATTCAAAGAACGCGGTATTAAGAAATAGTATGATCATTCTAAGATGCTAAAGGACATGACAATAATTATTTAGTTCTACCTGAACTTCATATGCTACTTGAATGCATAGACATGCAACTTCCATTCCAGTAGCAGAAGCCATATCCCAATATTGAAAATAAAAAAATTGAGCAATGGTGAACTAATGAGGACATATACATGAAACGCTTTGGAGCAGTGCATTATGTCACCAATCATATGGTACTCCAACAAGCTACCTTTATAAAAGAAAATTGATATGCTAACATAGAAAAATGAGTAAAGATGCATCTAATGCACTCATGAGCATCATCTGGCCATAAAAAATAAGAACCCTGATACGTCTCCATCGTATCTACTTTTCCAAACACTTTTGCACTTGTTTTGGACTCTAATTTGCATGATTTAAATGAAACTAACCAGGACGGACGTTGTTTTCAACAGAACTACCATGATGTCGTTTTTGTGTAGAAATAAAAGTTTTTCGAATTAGACGAAACTTTTTGGAGCATTATTGTAACATACCAAAATTCTAAATTTTGGAATGTTATATTAAATAAATAGTTTTGATTCATTGTTAGATTGTGGTGTGGTTGCTTGTGTGAAATTGAGTGGAAATTTGAAAGTTTTTGAAAGTTGAATGAGAGGGAATAAAATTACTTTCCCAAAATTTCACTTAGCTTTCTGATCTCCATAAATTCAAAGTATTTTCATCACAAAACCCTAGAGTGAAGATGATATGACTTCTTCCATTTAATTAACTAAAAAAGGGTTTTGAAAGGATTTGAATTTCATTTGGAAATTTTTATTCAGAAACTTTAAGCAACTCTATGATTTTCAAGAGAGAAGACAAAATGACTTCTTCAAAACATATGAAATATGAGTTGGAAGTTTAAAAGAAATCAAATTTAAAGTTCCTATGAAATTATTTTCAGTTTGGAGTTACTTGGGTTTATTCAAATTATTTTTCTTCAAAAATAAAATATATGGAAATTAGGGTAAAATGATTCCCTACATTAGAAAATTGGAGAGAAATAAATTTGAAATCATTTTGGTATTTTTGAAATGATTTTTATTGGTTTTAAAATAATCATTAGCACTCTTTGCTTTATTTAATTTTTTGGATTTTATTTGACGCTAGAAAAATGTTCAAGTTGTAGAAAATCTTTTTTATTTATATCATTTTATTATTTTATTTTGCCTGCAAAATTTATTAAAAAACGTTCTCCTCCGACTGGGCCGGCCCTGCTAGCAGGCCGCGCCGAGCCAACCACGCAGGCCGGCGCGCACCGTCTCCCTCCCGAGCGGGAGTCCGCCGCCTGCACGGCGTCGCCCCCGCTGCCACAACCCGAGTCCCAGCCGGGCACGCCTCCCACGACCCCTTCCCCAAGCCATCGTCCCCCTTGGTCTTTAAATAGTCAGATCTCTCTCTCTCTCTCTCTCCTCGCATCTCGCAGCGCCGTCGCACCCCACAACCACTGCCACCACCGCCGTCGAGATCTGCCACCGTCGACGCAGCAGCGCCTCGCCGCCGCCTTCGCGCCACCCCTCCCCGCTTACTCCGTTGCCACCGACGCCCGCCAGAGCCGCCGCCACAGCGCCGCAGCCATGGCCCGCACTCGCCGGAGTCGTCCACTCGTCGGAGCCCGCCGCCATCGGTGTTTCCCACCCGAACCATCGAACCGCCGAACCTGTAATAAACTGCCCCGGTTCGGTTTATTTTTTTAGATTTTTCTTTGGGTTTTCTTTTAAAGCCGGTTTTATTATTTAGTTAGGTTATTTAGTGGACGTTCGCTAGTTTAGCTTCTGTAGCGAACGGTTTTCGTCTTATAAGCTTATGCAGCGAACGTTCGTTTGTTAGTTTTTTTCTTTTTTAATTTCGGCCAGGGACCCATCCATGAATATTTTATTTACATATTAGCCCGTGGCTATCAAACGACTACAACTTTTTGCTCGCTTACCCAAATCCAACGAAACCAATGCCCACTTCTTCGTTATGATCCCCTCTATCCAGATAATCAACTTAAACATGTTTTTGAAAGTTTAAAATTTGGTTTCAAACAGATTTGAATTCAAACTTCTTTTGTTCATAACGTGAGTTTTATAACTCCGATTTAATTGATTCTTTTAGCAAATCAAAGCTCTTGACTAAACTTTCTGAAAGGCCAAATTCACTTAATTTTGGTATTGTTAGAAATTGTTTTCTGTTGCAAGAGTTAATTGCTTGTTTTCAAAGTTTTCTGAGATCTTTTCTTCGATTCTTTTGCATGAGTGCTTATGTACGCAATTGCTTGCTCACGATAGATTGACCTGAGTGTGACGAGTAGAACTATGAGGAGTTATGAGTGAGAATCATCTTCATCAACAATACAAGGCAAGTTCACACTTTGATCATACTTTTCATACCCAGTTTTTATGCATTAGTTTTACCCTCAAACATTGCATGAGTAGGATTTGATAACATGTGGGTATTCAGAAGTAGTTGATGATGTTGGAACCTATTATCTTGCATTGAAACCCATGGTATTTTTGCATTATGCTTGCACTACTTTGCTATGCTTGTAGACGTGGATTGGTATGTGAGATTCATGAAAGATGTGAGAGTTATATTAAACTAAGGGAAACTTAAGGTGGCTACTTTAATACACATCTGGGTGGATTGGTTGGGGCAACCTGGGGATACCAGTGGCTTGCCTGGGCACCTGGGGAATCCAGTGTTCTCCAAGGAGATCCTAGGGTATCCGTGTGATCATCCTATGGTGTGCCACCTAGGCTCAAAGGGATCATAATGTTATTCATGCTGGAAACTTCCGTGTGCAGCCACAAGCCAGTATGGGCTCTGGCATAGTATGTTGTGTGACTTCTTACAGTGGTAGACTAGCAGATGTAGGGGATGTAGATGGTAAGGTCTACCCATTGTAAAGAGTTAATGCTTCTGAAAGACTGTGTCTCGATCATCCGTTTCTCAAACATCATGTAGTGCGAGAAAATTAACGGAGGAGATCGAGTCTTGTGGGGAAAAGTGCGCAAACCTCTGCAGAGTGTACAAACTAATCATGATTAGTCGTGTCCCCTGTACATCTTGAGTATCTCGTAGTTGAATTATATGTTGCTCTCATCACTCTATTTAATTAATAATTTGTGGCGTTAATGTTAATTTGGGATTGAGTTGGGGTTACCTTCTCAATATCTTTCAACAATCTTTTTAGTTAAATAAAATGTATTCCTTTGTTGTAGGAAAAAATTGGCTTTGTGCAAATTTAAACTTAGAGCCTCCACTAGCCAAATATGCATGTGGTGATAGCCATTATTCATCATTGCTCTATGGTGTGAATTTGCCAGTACATTCAATGTACCGACCTACATGGCTGCAATGTCTCATGTTGCGGGAATCTTACGACGAGTATGTGATACGTTAGGGTTACGTTGTCTACACTCAACTTTGCCGTTGGTGTTGATGGGAATCCACAACCTTGTTGTAACTTCATCTATATGGATTGAGGTAATAGTATTTACGTTACTGTATACATGTGATTTACCTCTGTTATAATTCTTGACTACTGTGTGTGTCAGCATACCGATCTAGGGATGACACTTAAGCACAGAGACTTGATCCATTCGGGTTGGGTCGCTACAAGATGGTATTAGAGAACATGTTGACTGTAGGACGTGACCCCTAGAAACTGGCTAGCCCATAGGAAAGATTTTTCTCTAAAACTTTATTTTTTCAAAAATATCTTTTACCTCTCTTCTTTTCTCATCTTTATCAAATATCCCCTTTTAGTTAGAGTATACCTCTTTCCCCTTTTGACCACACGAAGATTCGACTAATGAGACCACCCCAAGAAGTACAAGATATTGGAAAACTAAGACCACTTTGGAATAAACAGGAATTTACCATGCATTATAATGGAAACTACAATGTTTGAAGACTCCGAAGACTAGGAGAATGTGAAGGCTATATAGAATTTCCTGATTGGTATGACCTAGGAAGGATACCCTTATGTAACTTGTCAGACTATTGAAGCTGTCAATACCCGAGATCAAGGTGTGTCAGAGAAAGACCGGAACATGGAGCGTTAAAACTCAAAGTTTTTGTCAAAAACCCTAAGGCAGGAGATATCAACTATGGAATGATAACTCATGGCAATGACATGGGCATAAACACGGCTATCCATGATGTTATCGCCCGCTTATGCTATTGTCACCGTGCTGAGTTAAGCATGCATTTCGCCGGAAGGATTGGATGACAGAAGGGCTAATGGAGCATCTATCAGCAAAAGATGAAGTTTTAACCTTAGCTGGTGTATCACCAGGATCTGGAGTATTACATCAGGAATTTTAAGATGGGCCTGCAGGAAGCCGTATTTAAAAATGGAGCATTTCGTGAAGAACTCAGGACCCAGAAGCATAAAGTAGCCAAGCTGGAGGAGCAAAACCTCGAGATACCGGAGATTTGTCAGGAACTGAAGAACAGTAGTACCATGGCTCATGCCAAGGATGTTGAAACCCAGAAGTTTGGAACGCAACTCCAGAAATATTGAAGGACGTCACGGGAGACTTCGCATTAACAGAGATGATCTGGCAAAAGAACTTGAGAAGTACAAGCACGATCGGAATAAGCCATGGGAGACATCAACAAGGCTTGAAGAGTTTGGCGGCTTTGAAGATTTATTGACCTTTAGAAAACCAAACCCATGTTATATACCTACGTTAGATGCGATGATTGCGAGCTGTCATTTGTTTGATGTTTTTTCCGACAGCCACAAAATAAAATTTGTCTCTTCAAAACTATTGTTTGTATTGTGTGTATCCCTCTCTATCTCTCTTATCTCACCCCCACAACCCTTGGAGCAACTAGAGGGTGAATGGAGAGGAACTCACATTTTCGGGACCGAAAAGTCAATTGGAGACGGTCCGATGGATTCAGAACATGGAGGGTCACATGAAGAATGACACTATAGCCGGAAAGGATATGGCCCAACATGCTCTTCAGTGCTTTGAAAGAGGTGATGCTACTTGGTGGAGGATGTACCAAAACATCAATGGATGGCAAGGAGTAACCACTTGGAAATAATTTAAGATGACTCTACAAAGGTCTCGTCTTGTGTCCCAGAAGTTGAAGCCTTATGGAAATGATGTGAAGAAACCTTGTGCATGCAAGCTTTATGGAGAAATAGGATACAACCATAAAGAACACAATGATGAATTCCCTAATTGTGAAGGAAGTCACCCAGCTGAAGAATGCCCAACTAGGTAGATTACTTGTTTCTTGTGTGAAGGGACTACCCACTACCCTGCTCATTGTCACATTTACCCCATGGTACAAAGAACCATCCAGCAGAAGAAAGAAGCAATGAAAGGAGCCCTCATGGAAATTTTAGAAGAACCTGTGATGAAGGAAGAGGTGGAGGACACACCCAAAGAAGACCCAATTAAACCCTGCACCAATCCATGCTATTCATCTGGAGAAGAAGGACACATCTCCCAAAATTAGTCTGAATGGGGATCTAGTAGAATTCCTGACAGAGGAAGTAGAGTATGACCCACAGGAAATAGAAGCCCTAATTGGCACGGAAAAGTCCAGGAAGAGAAATAGATTAGATTCCAGGAACAACCCAATTTCTACAAAGAAGGATCTGAGTCATATCACATGTTTTAGGTGTACAGATTCAAGGCACTACTTCAGCGGTTGCCCAAAAAGGAATCCGAGGACCCAAGGAGGCTATGTAATCACAAGAAAACCTTGAGACTTGTCAGAAGTAATATGTTTCTGCTATAAGGAAGTAGGGCACCTTGCCAGAGATTGTCCCAATGAGGATGTTCGTGTTAAATAGTTGAGTATGTGAGAAATATAGTAGAAGTAGTGGGAACAACTCTTTTATATTGAGGTGTGGAGTCGAGGCATGTGATGGAAATGCAGGAGATTGTAATAATTTGAGAACCAATAAAGTTAGCATTGTTGGTACTGATTCGGATTTTGTGAGTAGTTACTCTATGAAGAAAGAATTTAACCATTTTCGAGGATATGAGAAATATGGTCTATGGATGAATTTGTGCGTTTCAAGGGTGGTAGTACCCTGTGAGGACCCTTGACCCCTGGAAAGGATAATGATATTCCACGGAGTGGACTTCAAACAAAATAAGTATGAGTTTTGTCTCGATTGGTGGGATACCCCAAGTATATGAAGAGATGACGTACTATTGGATATAAAGAAAGTATAATGTTGGTAATATGGAGCAATTGTAACTCCATGATGAGTCTGAGTAATCACGTCTTAGTTTGATGCCAATAGAAGGAAGGGAGACAGTACAATTGGATGGATTTAAGAATGCTAGGAAAGCTGGATGTTGGAATAAAGATCAGTTGCCCCGATGATGAGTTCAAAGTTTACAAGTGATGAGATGGGCCATAACCCACAGGCTCCCGGACCTGCCAAGAAGCAAGCACACTCTTGCTGAAGGAAAAAACCCTGGAAGAAGTTACGTTTATCAACAGACGATCTTATAGGAGTTTACACAAAACCTGGGAGTTGTGAAGGAACGATAGATGTTTGTTTGGCTTGCAGAATCCATGGATTTTTCCGAACCCAGTTCGTTGACAAGCGAAATTATGCAAAGCTTGTGAGCCTGACCGAGTGTTAGAATGTGAGATTCGCTAAACCATATACAAGGTAATGATTTGGGTGCGGGATGGATTGATCACCATACCGACTTACTCTTATTATTCGCCTCAGCTATATGGGATGGTAAATCTGAGCGACTTACCTATAGTAGAGCGACAATGATCAAAACCTTGTTTGAACCTTAGAATGGTATGACAATTTTTCCCCTTGTACCAGGCAGTTGTTGCCAATCGTAGGTCATACGGTGAGAATGAAACCCAGACCCATTTTCTGCAGGGACCCAGTCTAATTGTTTGATGACCACCATGAGATATCGATAGTTGTTTAGTATTGGTGCCAGACCCGTCAGGTAAGAAGGCCGAGTCACAGAAGAACCATACCAAGATGAAAGGACACAAGGATTGAGTAAAAAGGTTGTGCACTACCGGAAGAGCTGGAGTAGGAAATTTCCCGAGAATTGAGGAGACTGACACTGTCAAGAATAAGGATGGAGTATATGAGTTTTGATGGAACCATAACAATGCTTCTAAGGGTGGTAGCACCCGAGACCCCCTGAGGCGATCGATGGATTTTGAGAAGACCCCGAACCTAACCTATTTCTTGCTAGCCTCTCCGAATCTCGAGGACGAGGTTCATTTTAAGGGTGGTAGGTTTGTTACGTCCCAAAATTCTAAATTTTGGAATGTTATATTAAATAAATAGTTTTGATTGATTGTTTGATTGTGGCGTGGTTGCTTGTGTGAAATTGAGTGGAAATTTGAAACTTTTTGAAAGTTGAATGAGAGGGAATAAAATGACTTTCCCAAAACCTCCACTTTGCTCTCTGATCTCCATGAATTAAAAGTCTTTTCATCACAAAACCCTAGAGTGAAGATGATATGACTTCTTCCATTTAATTAAATGAAAAAGGGGTTTGAAAGGATTTGAATTTCATTTGGAAATTTTTATTCAGAAACTTTAAGCAACTCAATGATTTTCAAGAGAGAAGATAAAATGACTTCTTCAAAACATATGAAATATGAGTTGGAAGTTTAAAACAAATCAAATGTAAAGTCCCTATGAAATTATTTTCAGTTTGGAGTTATTTGGGTTTTATTCAAATTATTTTTCTCCTAAAATAAAATATATGAAAATTAGGGTAAAATGATTCCCTACATTAGAAAATTGGAGAGAAATAAATTTGAAATCATTTTGGTATTTTTAAAATGATTTTTATTGGTTTTAAAATAAGCATGAGCACTCTTTGCTTTATTTATTTTTTTGGATTTTATTTGACGCTAGAAAAATGTTCAAGTTGTAGAAAATCTTTTTCTGGAAATTTTGATATATTATATGCCTATAGTATATTTTTTGTTTATTTTATATTGTTTTATTATTTTATTTTGTCTGCAAAATTTATTTAAAAAACGTTCTCCTACGATTGGGCCGGCCCTGCTAGCAGGCCGCGCGCGCCGTCTCCCTTCCGAGAGGGAGTCCGCCACCTGCACGGCGTCACCGCCGCTGCCACCACCCGAGTCTCGGCCGGGCACGCCTCCCGCGGCCCCATCCCAAGCCATTGCCCCCCTTGGTCTTTAAATAGCCGGCTCTCTCTCTCCTCACATCTCGCAGCGCCGCCGCATCCCACCACCGTCGAGATCCCCCACCGCCGCCGCAGCAGCGCCTCGCCACAGCACAGTTGCGCCTCGCCGCCGCCTTCACGCCACCCCTTCCTTCTTGCTACGCTGCCACCGACGCCCACCAGAGCCGCCGCCACAGCGCCGCAGCCGTCACCCGCACTCGCCGGAGTCGTTGCACTCGCCGGAGCCCGCCGCCATCAGTTTTTCCCACCCGAACCACCCAACCGCCTAACCGGTAATAAACCGCCCTGGTCCGGTTTATTTTTTAGGTTTTTCTTCGGGTTTTCTTTTAAAGCCGGTATTATTATTTAGTTAGGTTATTTAGTGGACGTTTGCTAGTTTAGGTTCTGTAGCGAACGGTTTTCGTCTTATAAGCTTCTGCAGCGAACGTTCGTTCGTTAGGATTTTCTTGTTTTTCTTTTTTAATTTCGGCCAGGGACCCATCCGTGAATATTTTATTTACAGATTAGCCCCTAGTTTTCAAACGACTACAACTTTTTGCCCGCTTACCCAAATCCAACGAAACCAGCGCCCACTTCTTTGTTATGATCCCCTTTATCAAGAAAATCAACTTAAACAAGTCTTTGAAAGTTTAAAATTTGGTTTCAAACAGATTTGAATTCAAACTTCTTTTGTTCATAACTTGAGTTTTATAACTCCGATTTAATTCATTCTTTTTGCAAATTGAAGCTCTTGACCTAAAAAGGCCAAATTCACTTAATTTTGGTACTTTTAGAAATTGTTTTCTGTTGCAAGAGTTAATTGCTTGTTTTCGAAGTTTTCTGAGATATTTTCTTTGATTTTTTTGCATGAGTGCTTATGTATGCAATTGCTTGCTCACGATAGATTGACCGGAGTGTGACGAGTAGCACTATCTGGAGTTATGAGTGCGAATCATCTTCATCAACAGTACAAGGCAAGTTCACACTTTGATCATACTTTTCATACCCAGTTTTTATGCATTAGTTTTACCCTCAAACATTGCATGAGTAGGATTTGATAACATGTGGGTATTGGGAAGTAGTTGATGAGGCAGGAACCTATTGTCTTGCATTCAAACCCAGGGTATTTTTGCGTTATGCTTGCACTACTTTGCTATGCTCGTAGACGCGGATTGGTATGTGAGATTCATGAAAGATGTGAGAGTTACATTTAACTAAGGGAAACTTAAGGTGGCTACTTTAATACACATCTGGGTGGATTGGTTGGGGCACCCTGGGGATACCAGTGGCTTGCTCGGGCACCTGGGGAATCCAGTGTTGTCCAAGGAGATCCCGGGGTATCCGTGTGATCATCCTATGGTTTGCCACACACGCTCAAAGGGATGATAATGTTATTCATGCTGGAAACTTCCGTGTGCAGCCACAAGCCATTATGGGCTCTGGCATAGTTGAGTATGTTGTGTGACTAGCAGATGTAGGGAATGTAGGTGGTACGGTCTACCCATCATAAAGAGTTAATGCTTCTGAAAGACTGTGTCTCGATCATTCGTTTCTCAAACATCATGTAGTGCGAGAAAAATAACGGAGGAGATCGATTCTTGTGGGGGAAAGTACGCAAACCTCTGCAGAGTGTAAAAACTAATCATGATTAGCCGTGTCCCCTAGACATCTTGAGTATCTGGTACTTGAATTATATGTTGATCTCATCACTCTATTTAATTAATAATTTCTTGGGTTAATGTTAATTTGGGATTGAGTTTGGGTTACCTTCTCAATATCTTTCAACAAACTTTGTAGTTAAATAAAATATATTCCTTTGTTGTAGGGAAAAATTAGCTTTATGCAAATTTAAACTTAGAGCCTCCACCATCCAAACATGCATATAGTGATATCCATTATTCATCATTGCTCTACGGTGTGAATTTGCCAGTACATTCAATGTACTGACCTACATGGCTGCAACATCTCATGTTGCAGGACTCTTACGACGAGTAAGTGATACATTAGGGTTACGTTGTCTACACTCAACTTTGCCATTGGTGTTGACGGGAATCCACAACCTTGTTGTAACTTCCGCTATATGGATTGAGGTAATAGTATTTATGTTACTTTATACATGTGATTTACCTCTTTTATAAATCCTCGAGTACTGTGTGTGTCAGCATTTCGATCAAGGGATGACACTTAAGCATAGAGACTTGATCCATTCGGGTCGGGTCGCTACAATTATTTTGGAATAAAAGAAAAATACTGGAGCAAAGACCCCCTAGAGGGGGGGGCTACTGCCCACTAGGCACCAGGGTGCGCCACCCCCACTACAAAAAAAAGACACATCCGTGACATTTTGGGGTGAACGAATTTTTTTTCTGTCATACATATGACACTTCTATGACGACAATTGTGAAAAAACCCAGTATCATCATAGATGTGATGGGCTACTACTTCTATGACAAAAAATAATGACAGAAAATGGGATTTTCATCCTGGGAGGGCCGGAGACGCGGCTGCATGACATTCTTTCGGTCGTCCATGACGGAAAAAACCATGGTAGAAGCGAGGGGGAGGAAAATTTCAGGGAGTTCCCGGTTACGGTGGGAGCTCGGGGGCCGAGCGATGCACGTTTCTCTCGTACACGTACGCGCGTGTGTGCGAGGCGTTGGCTCTAACTGAACCCGAGCGAGGCGTTGGGCTCTACCTGAACCCGAGCGATTGCACTGCAGGCTACGCATTACTGAACCCGAGCGATCAATCGATGGCTATTAACTGAACCCTATCAAGCGATTCCTTCGCTACTGCTGCTAACTGAAGCCGATCGATGCTGCCTCTGGGATGAACAGTGAGCGTTGCGGGGGGTTTGGATGAACAGTGAGCGGTGGCGTTGCCTCTGGATGAACAGGACCCCGTGGTGTGGTGGAGGGCTGGATGAACAGTAGACAATGGAGGGGTGCCCGTGGAGGGGTGGTTGAACAGGACCCCGTGGTGTGGAGGGCTGGATGAACAGTAGACGGTGGAGGGGAGGTTGAACAGTAGCCGGTGGAGTAGCGCGCGGTGGAGGCTGGATGAACAGGAGCCCATGGAGGCTGGAGGAGGTCGACGGTGGAGATGAACAGTATCCCGTGGAGTCCCGTTTTGCGGTACGCCACACCCCTCCCGATGAACAGGACCCCCGTTTCGACCGTAGGAGGTCCGTTTCATCCGTTTTGAGGTACGTCACACCCTTCCCGATCAATAGGACCCCCATTTCGACCGTAGGAGGTCCGTTTCATCCGTTTTGCGGTACGGCACACCCCTCCAGATCAATAGGACCCCCGTTTCGACCGTAGGAGGTCAGTTTTGTCTGTTTTGTAGTACGCCACACCCCTCCCGATCAACAGGACCCCTGTTTCGACCGTAGGAGGTCCGTTTCCACCGTTTTGCGGTACGCCAAACCCGTCCCGATCAACAGGAACCCATTCAGGCCTCGTTTCCATCGCCTATTCCGTCCAAGCCCTCCCGATGAACACGACCACGCATTCCGTTCTGACCCAGCCAGTTGGCTCCCATGCGTTCCGTTGCCTCCCGATGAACACGACGCATTCCGTTGCCGCCCCATGAACACGACGCATTCCGTTGCCTCCCCATGAACACGACAACGACGATGTTTCTCCGTTCCGACCTAGCCATGTACATGAGCCTTGGCCGTACGTATGCGCGACTAGGCGTTCGAGACCCCGCCCGTATGTACACATACGTGGCCGTATTTTCTTTCTTGCACCCTGGCCGTTGTATGTACGTGTACATGCTACGTGCGCGCCTCTACTACGACACGTACGCACCTCTAGTATGACACGTGCGCGCCTCTACATCCACCAGTATATATGTACGTACACGTTCGCGACCAGAATGACAACGCTACGTACGCTTCGACCAGGTGGGTCCCGACTGTCAGGCACTTCCTTGCCTGCAAAGATGTAGCTGGTGGGTCCCAACAGTCAGGGGGGCGAATCGTTTTTTTTGCCCGGACGCACTTCCTTGCGTGCGAAGATGTAGCTGGTGGGTCCCAGTAGTCAGGGGCAAACGTTTTTTCATGAAATACGGTGTCCCGTCCGGTGGGTCCCCGTTGTCAGGTGGAGGAATAGTTATTTTGCACGCAATAAGGAGGCACTTCCTTGCTGCGACCGTGGACCCAGCTGTCAGCATCTCCACGTATAGTCCACGTCCGATGGAAGATGTTCCTTGACCACGTTGACCACGCTGCGCCGAGAGCACCAGGGCGGTGGACGATGGTGAGGCCTAGGAAGGGAACGACGCGGAGCCGGGGAAGACGCAACAGTGGATGCCCACGCGTAGAGGAGTACGAGGGTTCACTGGTTCGCTGCGGTGTGAGGCTGCCGTCGCCGCAGAATAACATGGAGTGTGGGTGATTAGAGGGATGGCCTGGCCAGCGGTGGGAGTAGTAGGGGCGGTGCGGCCTCCGCCACATCGCAGCCGGCCACGGGAGGCAGGAGCACGAGGCACGACCGACGCTAGTTTGGGCGGCTGGAGCAA
Source organism: Triticum dicoccoides (assembly GCF_002162155.2). Taxonomy (NCBI): domain Eukaryota; kingdom Viridiplantae; phylum Streptophyta; class Magnoliopsida; order Poales; family Poaceae; genus Triticum; species Triticum dicoccoides. Next base: position 292,700,118 of record NC_041392.1, read on the forward strand.
GAAGACCAGAGGTTGAAGAAGCACTATGGCCATTGGATGGACATCGTACGGTCACTGGAACTAGAATCGTGCATATTGACTAAGTTGACAAAGCCCTCCGTCCCCGTCAACTTAGTAGGCCCACAAGTCAGCATGCCACTATACTGGGTCCCAGCTAACAAGGGGAGTATTCATTTTTTTTTGTGCGTAATAAGGAGGCACTTCCTTGCGTGCGAAGATATAGCTGGTGGGTCCGAGCTGTCAGTGGCAGTAACATTTTTTTTGCGAAATACAGAGGCCCTTTTGGTGGGTCCCTAATGTCAGGTGGAGGAATCATTATTTTGCGCATAATAAGGAGGCATTTCCTTGCGTGCGGCCGTGGACCCAGCTGTCGGCCTCTCCACGTATAGTCCACTTCAGATGCATGTCGGTCGTTGACCATGTTGACCAGGCCGCGCCAAGAGCACCAGGGCGGTGGACGACGGTGAGGCCTATGAAGGGGATGACACAGAGGTAGGGAAGACTCGGCAGTTTTTTCCCACGCGGAGGGGAGTACGACTGTACGAGGGTTTACTGGTTCGTCTGCTGTCACCGGAGAATAACAGCAGGTGTGGGTGAGTAGAGGGATGGATAGGCCAGTGATGGGAGTACGGTGGGGCGGTGAGGCCTGCGCGACAGCAGAGCCGGTCGCGGGGAGGAGGGAGCAGGTAGTCCCGCCGGTGCTTGTTTGAGCGGCTGGAGCAGGAAGAGCAGAGATTGAAGAAGCACGACGGGCGTTGGATGGCCATCCAACAGTCACTGCTTTGTGCGTCAACCTTTTTTTAGGAAAGCCTCAAATCTGTGGAAAATAGCATACAGCCTATCTGCCATTATTTCTAATAATTTACAGCCCATTTGCTAATTATTAAGGTTTTTTGAGCCCATATTCTTTTTGTTAGCATTACAGCCCATATTGTGGCCACGGTTAAAAAATTGTACGAAATTTTGCATCTTTCGGTGCGGTCCGAACTGTTTTTAATCCCAAAATTTTGACTCACATTCAAACTGATTTTAAAATTAAATGTATATCAATATAAAATCCAACAAATTCTCCACGCATAAAAATTAATGTAATTTAAAATCTCGAAATGAAAAAAAAGATATTTGAAACTAATTGCCGGTTTGATGTGTTTTAAAAATGTACAGCCCATTTCTCATTACTGATGGGCCATTTTCTCGGCCAGCCGAATGAAAGCTCTCCTCGTCTTGAAAGATTTGCAGCCCAATAGGCCTAACAAAGCAACTTACTTGGCAAATCACAAAAAAACTGGGTTGTGGCCATGGACCCAGCTATCAGCCTCTCCACGTACAATACTCTTCCGATGGAATGTCGTTGACAAAGTTGACCACGCCGCGCCGAGAGCACCAAGGCGGTGGACGACGGCGAGGCCTAGTAAGGAGACAACGCGGAGCCGGGGAAGACGCGGCAGTGGATGCCCATGCGGAGAGGAGTACGAGGGTTCACTGGTACGGCTGTTGTGTGAGGCTGCAGTCACCACAGGGCCTGGCTAGCGGTGGGAGTAGTAGGGGGCGATGAGGCCTCAACCCCGGCCATTGGAGGCAGGAGCGGGCGGTCTCCCCGGCGCTGATTTGGGAGGCTGGTGCAAGAAGAGCAGCGATTGAAGAAGCAGCAGGACTGTTCGATTCAAATCCAATGGTTACTACTACTAGAATCGTTTGTTGACTAAGTTGACAAGCCCTGCGTAGGCGTCAACTTAGTAGGCCCACATGTCAGCCTCCCAACCGGTGCGCCCTAGATGTCAGTGGGAGGAATTTTTTTCTTGTAATAAGGAGGCAGTTGATTGCGTGCGGCCAGGCCAGCGGAGGGAGTAGGGTGGGCCGGGGAAGCCTGCGCGGCATCACAACGGGCCATAAGAGGAGGGAGCAGGCAGTTCCACCGGTGCTAGTTTAGGCGGCTAGAGCAGGAAGATCAGAGATTGAAGAAGCACGTCGGCCGTTGGATGGACATCCAACAGTCACTACTGCTAGAATCGTGTGTTCACTAACAAAGCCTTGCGTAAACAAGTCAACATCGAAATATGTGGTGTGTACAGCCCATTTGCTATTATTTTTATAATTTTTACTCATTTTCTAATTCATATGGAATTTATTGCAGCCTGTTTTCCATTTTTAGAATTGCCGGCCATTTTCTTGTCAGTACCAGGGTCAAAAAATTAACTAAATATGTGGGAAATTTTGAAAATTCACAAATTTTGCTGGGGGACGAAATATTCTTAATACAAAAATTAATAGCCATACTAAAAAAATTTAAAAATAAATTAGTACTATGTCATGTTAAATCTAATGAAATACGTATAAGATATCAGTGAGGAACAAAAACAAAAAAAGAAACTTATATCCCATTTGCTATAATGTTTTTTTGGAATTTTCAACCCCTTTTGATATTACTTTTAACAGACATTGACCATACTCTTAAGCCAGGCCGTAATGCATCCCTCCTCGTCTTGAATGATTTGCAGCCCAGTAATTCGGAGAAAACAAATAGGCCTAGCTTGGGTATTCTTCAAAAAGAAATACTGGGCTACCTATTTTCCCAAAGAACTGGTGCATGAGCATTTAGCTTTATTTATTTATTTATTTACTTATTTATGTTTAGGGGACCATGAGCATGTACCTGGGCCGGATTCATGTGAGAGCCTCCCTTCCAGTTAATTATGGGCTTCTCTATTGGGCCTTCATAAGTGGGCTGCATGTTATCAACAAGTGGAAAATGTGTTCCGTACAAAAAATAGTATGCGCTACGTATGGTAGGGAGCACTAAAGGATCGAACCGTGCAATGACTTCTAAAACATTGTATTTGTCCTTCTATCAACACATTTATTCAACCAACAGACGAAATATACTACTGATTGTACATTGAAAATAGCAGCAGTAGTAACCAAGGCTGGGGGTGCAACAGAAGCAGTAAGCAGGCCGGAAGAGTGAAGACGCAGCTCTCTCTTGCAAACCAAACATCTGCCATCATTACAAAAGGGCTACCAAAAAAGAACAAGTGTATGCATCAAACTAAATAAATCCTACTACACCAAGTGTACACATCTAACTAACTGGCTCAGTTAGACGTTACTATTTATTAAGCTGTGGAGATTGGTTGACAGCTTGAACCAGATGGGCGCCTGACAGGGGAAACTCCAGCCAACAGGTCGAAGTCTGATACTTGCGACCCTCTCTCCTACTTTGGGCTGCAGAGCGTGGCGGCACATATCAGGGTATGGTGCATGCAGAGACGCATGGTACGCTGTGTACACACAGTTTTGCCTGATGAACGAAACCGCGCTGCCATCATGATCCTTGCATGGTACTGAGATTGTCCACACGCGAAACAATGATCTTGATTACTTCTGTGGGGAGCGAATTCCAGCCACTCTTTCGGCGGACGCTGCTCGGTTCTGCCATTGTTAGTGCTTGGGTTTCGGACGAGGGGGGAGGCGCCTTAGCGGGGATGGAAGATTGGATGAGATTATGTGCGGACAAAGATGGAGAAGCGAATATGTGATGCGGGAAGTGGACAGGTGATGATGACTACACCATGCCGCTTGACTTACGAGACACATACCAGCAGTGTAGGGTCATGTCGATGCTAGACAACTTTCTTGAGTGATCACAGTACTGGTACTCCCTACAGTGCTATGCCCTAACTTGCTTGAGTAGAGTAGTAGAGTAGGACTCTGCTCTACTACTAGCACCGGAGGAGTAGTATATTCTAATCTAAAATAGTTACAAACTTCAATGCCCGAGTGTGGAACGACTACGAACCGTGCTCAAAGACCGTGGCCCTGTTTGGATATGGGTTAGAGTTAGTTTGGGTTACTTTGGACTCAACTAATAACCCAAAAATATCCAAACAGGAGGGTTAGTTTGGGTTAGATCCATCTAACCCACCCCAAAAAACTAACCCATCCAAGATGTGCTTATTTGAGTTAGTTCTTCTCGGGACCACTAAAAAAACAGATTTTTCTCTCGCTCTTCCCGTGGCAGATCCCACCCCACTTCCTCGAAGCTTCTCGTCCTCTTCCTCCCTCCCTCTCGCACCGCCCATGAAGGCGCCTCGCCGTATCTGCGCTCCATCTAACCCTGCCATCCAAACATCTTTTTGGTTGGAGTTAGTTCAGAGCTAGTTCAAGGTTCGAATCTAATTCTAACCTCTAACTGCGTTAGAGTATCCAAACAGGGCCCGTGTCTACATGGTGTTTAGACATGGGTGGCAACCTCAACGCCAACGGTGCTGCTCCCATTGCACCATATGTGTTTCTGTCCTTCCTGTTTGAAATCGTGGTAGAATTCATGTTTCTACTTTGTATCCTACTACTATGCTAGTCCACATGATTAGTTTCATCTCTATTATAGCCGTCATGATTTATTTTGTGCTTATTCGGATTAAATATCGTAGTAACTTGCTCATATATTCAACTGGCGCAACGTCCCCTACAGCCACTCTCGTTTCATGGATGGCCTGGTCGATGCCTCCAAGGAGCCCGTCGTCCACTACTATGAGTGCCCGATGCCATTTTGTGGCTTGCCGACGGACATGGTGCATCACCTCACGGATGCGTGCAGCGGTCACTGCTGGCCCTTGGCGGAGAACATCAAGTACGAGACGTGCTACCCGTTCACCATGCCGGAGTCGCTGGAGGATCACCGCCGCCTGCTAGTCTCAAAGGAGGACGACAACGTCTTCCTCTTGATCGTGGGCACCGGTGAGGCCCGCGCAAGCCGCCGCCCCGTCTCTGTAATGTGCGTCAGGAGCAACGCCGCTGAAGCTGACACTGACACGAGGCCGATGTATGGGTGTGTGGTTAGTGTTACTACCCCTCCGGGTCGCGTGGGCGGCGACACCGGCCTCATCGAACGGACTTGGACTCTGGGGAGCTGGGACTATCCCACCAATGTGGACTTGGAAACCCCATGGCATCCTTTACCCACCGACGCGGTGCACGGGGACTCCAAGGAGGTTCACCTGGACATACGCATTATCAAGTTAAATGTTGATCATTAGTCTTCGCTCAATGTAATCCGATGTCTAAGCATGTGGAGACTTCCATGCAGGATCTTGCTCTATTGGAGTATCGTGCATGAATAAAAGTGTATCCATTTATGGTTTAGTCTAGAATCTTCCATGTATGAATTTTTACTACAGTACTGGTGAAAGACTTACTGAAAGTGCGTTATATCGACTAGAGGGGGGTGAATAGGCGATTTTTATGAAAGTCTTCAAAACGTGGAAGTTATGAAGACAAACGGTAGAAATAAACCTATTACCATGCAGGGGAAGGTAGACTACACTAGGCAAGCCATAGTCAAGTATTGAATAGAGTGAAAGCACAATGACTAATAGCAGCAATGTAGTAAGGATCAGGTAGGAAGATATTATGAAGCCTAACAGAACACGCAATCACTCAGTGAAGACAAAAGATAGTGCAAGCATACAATGACTTCACAAGGAGTAACAGTAAGTAAAGGAAAGGGAAGATGAAACCAGTGACTCGTTGAAGACAATGATTTGTTGGACCAGTTCCAGTTGCTGTGACAACTGTACGTCTGGTTGGGGAGGCTAGGTATTTAAACCTTAGGACACACAGTCCCGGACACCTAGCCCTGAACATGCAGCTCAGGACACCCAGTCCTCACCGTATTCCCCTTGAGATAAGGTCACATAGACCTCGCCCAATCACTCTGGTAAGTCTTCAAGGTAGACTCCCAAACCTTCATAGACTTCGTTCACCGGCAATCCACAATGTCTCTTGGATGCTCAAAACGCGATGCCTAACCGGCTGGAGGATGCACAGTCCTCAAGTGTAATAAGTCTTCAGATCACACAGACAAGAAGATTTAAGTGATGCCCAATTCTCTCTGGCTCTGGGTGGTTAGGGCTTTATCCTCGCAAGGAATTCTCTCTCAAAGGCTTCGAGGTGGGTTGCTCTCTCACAACAAAAGCCGTTCTCTCAATCTGAGCAGCCAACCGTTTATGGTTGTGGCGGGTGGGCTATTTATAGCCACTTGGCAACCCGACCTGATTTGTCCGAACTGACCCTGGATCACTAAGGAACTGACACGTGTTCCAACGGTCAGATTTCAAACTCACACGGCAACTTTACTTGGGCTACAAGCAAAGCTGACTTGTCCGACTCTGGACAAGATTTGCTCTCATAGTCTTCACTCAAAGACATAGGTTTTGGTTAGGCATCACTTCAGTCATTCTGACTGGTTCTCTTGGACCCCACTTAACAGTATGGTGGTTCCTATGACTCAACACAAAAGAAAAAGAACTACGAAAGATCTAAGTCTTCGAGCTCCATAGGCTTCATGTGGTGTCTTCTCTTGTCATAGTCTTCAATGTGAATATCTTCATATACCACCTTTGGCTTCAATGTCTTCATACATTTTTAGGGGTCATCTCTGGTAGGAAAACCGAATCAATGAGGGACTTCTACCTGTGTTATCTTGCAATTCTCACAAACACATTAGTCCCTCAACTAGGTTTGTCGTCAGTACTCCAAAACCAACTAGGGGTGGCACTAGATGCACTTACAATCTCCCCCTTTTTGGTGATTGATGACAAACTAGTTGAAGTTTTCAATGGGGAATATAATCTGTGAAATTGTAAAGGATAAGGAACTGTCTTCGTAAGTTGCAAGGGCTCCCCCTGAAGATGTGCATATAAGTAATTTGCTTTTGGAATGCAAATGCACATGGCAGGTTGTACTTGTGGAGATCCACTTCAACTTATGAGGACAATCCACTATGCATGTGAAAGTATATGAAGATAATGACAATGCATAATGGAAAATGGACGTCTGCAGAATGATCTAAGTGCGGAATTTATCGTCGCACATGCGGAATTTATCTTCGCAAAACAAAGTGGCAGAAAAGTAGCAGACGACCATCGAGTTTAAGTGTTACAACTCAAAGAACCAAATGTAGCAAAACGAGAGTTGTAAGCACGAAGCAAAATATAAAGCACCCGCCCATATGGACCCGCTTGAAGACTATCAACTTCATATGCTTCTCCCCCTTTTGTCAGCAAGGACCAAAAAGGTTTGAAGACATAGAGCATCTACTCGTTCCCATGCGGAGTAGGTGAAGTAGCAGGGTCGTCGGTGGTGTTTGGCGGTGCTGAAGAGCTTGGAGCAGAGTTGACGCGTGCTGAAGGAGGTGGCGGTGAAGTAGCATCGTCTTCATCTTCGATAACTCTGGCAGTCACTATTGCAGCAGATGAAGAGAACTCAGAGTCTTCAAGGGATGGAGTTCCTAGCAGCAAAGCTCTTCGAGGAGGTGTGGAGTCAAACTTGAATCGCTCAGTGAAGCCATCCTCTTGAAGATCAGCTTCAGAACACATCATCGTGAGCCCTTTCCATGTGCGGCGACAGGTTTCATGGGCAACAAAAGCATTCTTGGTGGCAAGATTGCGAATGCGATTAACATCCACCAAGAGGCTTTTCATCTGACGCTTCAGCCAGTCATGATGCCTATCTTGTTTCTGATGAAGAGCCACAAGAAGCTCTCAGTCGGTGAGAACACGAGTGCGCTTCTTGGGTCTTGGAGCAGTTGTGCTATCAGTGGCTTCAGTTGGCGCTGGGTGTGGTGCACGTGTAGTGCCAGCCAAAGGATACACCCGAGTGACTGCTTCAACTCCTTCAATGTTCTGTGAGAAACTCTGATGCTCTGCATTGTGAAGACTTAGAGGTTCCTTTGCAGGCTCAGGATAGGTGGCTTCAGTAGAGATATCCACATCAGGCAGAAAAATCCTATGATTGCGAGCAGATGGCTGATATGGGATATCGGAGTGAAGCTTAATTAGCCGCATTACCCATGGGGCGTAGAACTTCAAGCCAAACAGATCAGAGCCCGATGCAGCAAGTTGGCGGATGAATAAGTCCTGTGCATTGAAGCATTTGCCATGAAGAATATAAAAGACCAAAGTCTTCATTGCACCCTCAAGCTTGGCATTTGGAGAGTGCCCTTTGATGGGCCAGAGAGTTCGCCTGATGATGTGATAGATGGTTCTTGGCAGATACTCATGGTCTTCAACGAAGAACTCTGTTGGATACGCAGCATCTTGGGGCAATGGCTTCATCATGCTGAGCATCTGACTCATAACAGGTTCCGGCCTCTTAAAGATGCTCTCAATAGCTTCACTATGCAGCTGACATCCATGCTCGTAGAGATTGCCAGGAGTGGGCAAGCCAGTGAGCTCAATGATGTCAAATGCATTGGCTTCGTGATGAACGTTTCTGGTCATCCACTCCAGGACCCAAGTCTTTGGATCTCTGCTGTACCCGCGGATATGAAGTGTGGCATAGAATTGGAGCAGCAGCTCTTCATTCCAATGCTCTTGGTCAGTAAAGATCGGCAGCAGTCCAACTTCCTTGAAGCAATCCAAAGCTTCTTCCAGACAGGGCAGACCAGCGATGGCTTCAATGTCAAGGCGCTTGTGTGGGAAGATGCGACCTTGTTTGTAAAGAATGCATGAGTAATAGCTTCGCTGAGGATAGCTCCAGAACCGATCAGATGATATCCTTTCCCTTGAGTAGGGGTTCCTGGAGCTATCGAAGAATGTGTTGTCTGCCCTGAAGCCATTGGTATTGAAGGAGCCAGGTGCTGATGTAGGACCTGGGAACCTTGGCAATCTTGGGATTGGCTTCTGTACCTGAGGCCTGTGCTCAACATGATAGTCGAACTGGGGACCGGCAGAAGACTCAGTGGCTTCGCTGTCTTCTTCTTCCATTGGGGAGGGCTCCACATTAGCTTCATTGGTGGTTGTGGCGGCCGCAATATTTTCAAGCACGTTCTCCTTGAGAACTGCTTGTTGGTGGGACAGTGGAGTGGCAACTTGTGGTACTTCTTCTTCCGCGGCTGATGCAGCCGGAATGTCTTCAGCAGAGACTTGAGGCCTTGGACCTTTGCGAAGCCTGCGCAACGTGGGCGACGCCTGTGGAGTTGGAGTGGGCTAGGCCTCATAGTCTTCTTCCTCTTGTGAGCGATCTGCCCATGAAGCATCCTATGCAATTGGCGTCAGTGGACGACCAATGCTGATGAGTTTGCTGTTCTGAGGAAGGACTGCACCATCTTCTACATTGTCATGCTGACCAATGTCTTCAGCAGCGATGGGATCAGCTGCTGGAAAGTCTTCAGCTTCATGAGCCTCTATGAAGCAGGCTCATGAACAGTCAGTTGATGTTCTGCGTCAGGACGAACCATGGAAATAGGTTCAACTATCAAAGGCTCTGTGGGAGCAGCCCGATCTTTCTTGGTCTTTCTCTTTTTCTTGGAGGGGGCAGAAGGAGAGGCTTCAGGGTATTTCCTCTTCCTGGCTTCAGCCTCAGCAGTCCTCGTCTTCTTGAGCTCTGAAGCGGTTGACCGACTCTTTGGCTTCGAGCCAGTCATTCTTGTTGGGAAGACAATCGGAACTGCTTCTTGCCTTGGTGCATCAGGTTCAGCCGTAGCAGGCTTCTTCTTCTTCTTTGCGGCCATCCTGGGGTCGATGCCAGGATGCCCAAGGGCCTTGCGCTTCTCAGCCTCATTATAAGCTTGCACACATCTGTCAGCCAGAGTCTTCATGCACTCACGCGAACCCTGAGCTTCTGCACGTTTCTTCAGAAAGGCTTCCTTGAGCTCGTGCATCATGATCTTGAAGTTCTTCACTTCTTGCACACTGAGCTTGGCCATATGCTTCTTGAACTGAGCCTTTTCATAGTCAATCTTTTGCTTCAGTTCAACAATACGCTGGGAAATAGCTAGCTCTGAAGCAATTGCGCCTTGGAAGGCGACACTGAGGCCAATGGGTAGCTGTAGATCTTCAAAGCTGATGTTTGGCGTGTCGAACCACTCGTCAATGAAGTTGTGTATGATGGTTACATCAAAAAGAGGCAGATCATTGAAGATTTCTGCTTCTTCTTTGCTCTTGATGAGTTGCTCAAGAGCGTCATCTGCAAGATCTTCATCACTTGATAGATCAATGTCATCATTGCGCAGAATGGCAGTAGCAGTTAGCTCTTTGGCCGGTGTGTGGCAGAGTCTTCGTGACCTTCTGGGGCTTGGAGATGCGAGATAAGTCTTCGGACTGCACACTGTCTTCAGGAGGTGCAGTTGCCAGTGGCTTCGCCCGTGAGATTTTTGGTGAGGGGCAGGCTTTGAAGCTTTAGGCTTCTTCAGCTTCTTTGTCTTTGGCGCTGCAGGCGCTTCTTCAGATTCAGCGTCAGCTGCAGGCTCATTCACTGCAGTCCCTTGAACTAAGATGCGGGTGATGAGGCCTTCAAGGTTGTCGAAAGGACCGATGACATTGGGTTCTGCATCTCGTGTGCCATCTTCCCTTGGTGTTGAGGGACCAGGGTTGAAGTCTAACCCCAAAGTCTTCTTGTTCTGTTTCGCTGAGTTCTGTGCAAACTGGAAGTTGCGCTTGAACAGATTGTCGTCACGACACCATAGTAGTGACGATGGGTGTGCATCAGCTGGCTGTGGCCCACAGACCATGCAGGGATAGAAGCCTTGAGCAATGGCTTCATCTCTGGACCTGGGTAGAAGATTCTTGTATTGGATGTCTCCCCACGGTCTCTTGATGGCATTTTTCTCAGCATACTCCTGGGTAACAAATCTGTATTTCAACCATTGTTCTGCCCAATATCTTCGAATCCATTGGATTCGGGTCTTGCGCTGATTGTAATCCTCTTCAGGATCTGTCTTGTACATTTTTGAGAGTTCATCTGGCAGATCTTTGGATGTTCCGCCACGACGCTGTCTGCCACCCTTCCTTGCTGCTTTCTCTGAAGCCATAAACTTTAACTTGAAAGGCTTCAACACGTTCAAAGGCTTCAAAGGTTTTCTCTTGCTGGACCAACAGGAACTGGCTTCGGGAGAATTTATGTGATGCTGTAAGAATTCTGCAAATGAATGCAGACTATGAGAGCCAAAGGATTCTCCCACGGACATGTACCTGTGATAGCATTAAGGTGCGAGGGAAGGGGAAGAGGTCATATGCATTCTCAGAAGATTTTGAAGATAAATCAGTTTACAAGACATTGACCTCATCGTGCGAAGACATTCACTCATAGATAAGAAGTTGGTTCCAGATTTGTACGAATCCATAGATCAGTACAAGTGAGGAATCTAACTACTTTGTGAAGCATAAGTGAATATACTAGGCATGTTATGAGATGCAGTATGAGAGAGATCTAACTTGTGTGAATAGAAACTGCTTGTGGTAGAAAGTGACAAATCCATAGGATCAACGGTGCTGTAAAAAGGAAGTTTTATTTACCACACTAAGAACTGCTAGACGAAGTGGAAGATGAGGCCGAGCAGTTCGATCTTCTGTGCCATAATTTGGCGACGGAGGACACCTATGGCAACGGCGGAGAGGACGATCTCCACGGTAGGCGTGAAGATGGCGTCGAAGAGGTTGCGGCAGCGAAGCGCTTCGTCGCCGGCATCATCGAGGGCTAGCGATGGCGCTAGGGTTCGTGCGAGGGTGGAAGAAGAGATAATGACCGCTGTGAGTGTGTATTTATAGGTACAGGGGCGGCACTGTGCTATTACAAAGGTGCCCCTGGCGATTCGCATCTGAGGAACACGTGGCCATTATGCGGAATTTTGGGGTTTGTTCCATGTCCCACGCACGCCTGGATTGTCGGGTGGTCGTTCCTACTTCTCCGGATTTCATGTGGAGGAATGAGCATTGAAACCAGACTTAATGGTTGTCTCTGTATCTTCTGCTGACAAGGACGCAGAGAAGACATTCGACAGTTTCAATAGAATGCATATGATTTGGAGAGATAGAATTTGAGATAGAAAGCATAGAGAGGTTAGGGTCCGATCACATTCACTTAGTTCAAAAGATTCAACAATGAAGACATAGCTATAAGTGAAT
>NC_041392.1:292712108-292757464 GCF_002162155.2 Triticum dicoccoides
CATAGTGAAGATAATCATGAAGATGTGTTGAGATTGAAGCCAAACCAAATGTGAAGACATTGCAAGGTAACGCCATAAGTGAAACACTTCAAAACAGAATATTTGGTGGTGGCGTTACCCACCGTATAGGAAGTATTAGACCCAGACACGGCGCACAATTATCGTGGCGCTCCGAAGTCAATTCCACATTAATGTATTCACACTTAGAATGTATGTCTTCATTGATTGAAGATATACTTTACTTCGTGTGTTGCACATCTAAGTCATCAATATGCATAAGGGTTAGGATGTGTGCCTGATCACAGGACATTTGAGGATTCCAGGATATTTAGCTCACACCTTAACTTGCAAAATCTCTTCTCATCCAAGGGCTTGGTGAAGATATCTGCCAATTGCTCTTCAGTGTTGACGTGTATGATATCAATATCTTCCTTCACAACATGATCTCTGAGAAAGTGATGACGAATTTCAATGTGCTTTGTCTTCGAGTGCTGAACTGGGTTGTTGGCGATTTTGATGGCGCTTTCGTTGTCGCAGTAAAGTGGCACTTGCTTCAGATGAATGCCATAGTCCTTGAGTGTTTGCTTCATCCACAGAAGCTGAGCGCAGCAAGATCCAGCAGCAATGTATTCAGATTCAGCAGTGGAGAGAGATACACAGTTCTGCTTCTTTGAAGACCAACATACAAGTGATCGTCCCAGAAAGTGACATGTGCCTGATGTAGACTTGCGATCAACTTTGTCACCAGCATAATCAGCATCCGAGAATCCAACCAGATCAAACTCTGAGCCCTATGGATACCATAATCCTAGAGTTGGGGTGTGAGCCAAATATCGAAGAATTCGCTTCACAGCTAAGTGATGCGACTCCTTTGGTGCCGCTTGAAATCGAGCACACATGCAAACACTAAGCATAATATCCGGCCTAGATGCACATAGATAAAGTAAAGAACCAATCATGGAGCGGTATACCTTTTGATCGAACTCTTTACCATTGTCGTCGGGACCCAGATGATGTTTGGCTGGCATTGGTGTTGTGAAGCCTTTGTAGTCTTGCATACCAAACTTCTTCAGGCAATCTTTGAGATACTTCTCTTGAGATATAAAGATGTCGTTGCGTTGTTGTCGAATTTGAAGACCGAGGAAGAACTTTAGCTCTCCCATCATGGACATATGATATTGCTCTTGCATCATATATCCAAACTCTTCACTGTACTTCTGATTGGTGCAGCCGAAGATAATGTCATCCACATATATTTGGCACACAAACAGTTCACCATCATATGTCTTCGTGAAGGGAGTGGGGTCTAGGTAACCAGGTATGAAGCCTTTGCTCTTCAGGAAATATTTGAGTGTGTCATACCAGGCCCGAGGGGCTTGTTTGAGGCCATACAGTGCCTTGTTGAGCTTGTATACCATGTCAGGATGTTTTGGATCTTCAAAGCCAGGCGGTTGTGCAACATACACTTCTTCTTCAATCTTGCCATTGAGAAAAGCACTCTTCACATCCATTTGATATAGAAGTATGTTGTGATGATTTGCATAGGCCAGCAGTATGCGTATGGCTTCAAGTCTAGCCACAGGAGCAAATGTTTCATCAAAGTCAATGCCTTCCACTTGAGTATATCCTTGAGCAACGAGCCGAGCTTTGTTTCTGACAACTTGACCATGCTCATCTTGCTTGTTGCAGTATATCCATTTGGTTCCTATTATATTGTGCTTCCGTGGATCAGGACGCTTAACTAGTTCCTATACATTATTCAGCTCAAATTGTTGAAGCTCTTCTTGCATAGCTTGAATCCATTCAGGCTCCATGAAGGCTTCTTCAACTTTCTTGGGTTCTGTTATTGAGACGAATGCGAAGTGCCCACAGAAATTTGCTAGCTGAGTTGCCCTTGAACGAGTGAGTGGACCGGGTGCATTGATGCTATCAATTATTCTTCAATCTGCACTTCATTGGCAACGCGAGGATGTACTGGGCGAAGACTTTGCTCTTGCTGATCATCATCGTTGTTAGAAGGAATGTCTTCAGGCTGAGCATTGTCTTCATGTTGATCAGGTGCTGAGATGATAAGTTCTTATTCAGGATGAGCTTCAGAAGGTATAATTTCTCCGGTTCCCATTAATTTGATTGATTCACTGGATGGAACTTCATCTAGCACATTTGGCAGTTGTTCTCTTTGTGAACCATTGGTCTCATCGAACTGCACATCCACTGTTTCAACCACTTTGTAATGAAAGAGATTGAAGACTCTATAGGAGTGCGAATCCTTTCCATATCCAAGCATAAAACCCTCATGTGCTTTTGGTGCAAACTTTGAGGTGTGATGTGGGTCCTTGATCTAGCACCTTGCGCCAAATACTCTGAAGTAACTGACATTTGGCTTCTTGCTAGTAAGGAGCTCATAGGATGTCTTGTTCAGAAGCTTGTGAAGATAAACACGATTGATTGTATGGCATGCAGTATCAATGGCTTCAGGCCAGAATTTTCTTGGGGTCTTGTATTCATCTAGCATCGTTCTGGCCATCTCAATGAGTGTTCTGTTCTTGCGTTCGACGACGCCATTCTGCTGTGGCGTGTACGGGGCTGAGAATTCATGTGTGATGCCCAAGGTATCAAGATATGTATCAAGGCCAGTGTTCTTGAATTCAGTGCCATTGTCACTTCTGATGTGCATTATCTTGGCGCCAAAATTGTTCATAGCTCGATTTGCGAAGCGTCTGAAGACATCCTGCACTTCAGTCTTGTAAAGGATTATGTGCACCCAAGTATATCTAGAATAATCATCAACAATAACGAAGCCATAGAGGCAATCAGTAGTAGTAAGAGTTGAGTAATGAGTGGGACCGAAGAGATCCATGTGAAGCAGTTCGAAGGGTCGAGTAGTGGTCATGATTGTCTTCGAGGGATGTTTGGCCCTCGTCATCTTCCCTGCTTCACAGGAACCGCATAAGTGATCTTTCTTGAACTTGACGCCTTCGATGCCTATGACATGCTTCTTCTTTGCCAGGGTGTGGAGGTTCCTCATGCCAGCATGCCCAAGCCTCCGATGCCAGAGCCAGCATTCTGAAGCTTTTGCTAGAAGACATACGGCAAGCTGTGGTCCTGCTGAGAAATCTACCATGTACAAATCATCTTTTCGATACCCTTCAAATACTAGAGACTTGTCAGATTCCATTAGTACAAGGCAACGATATTTTCCAAATATTACGATCATGTTCAAATCGCAAAGCATTGAGACAGACATTATGTTGAAGCCAAGGGATTCAACAAGCATGACTTTATCCATGTGTTGATCCCTTGAGATTGCAACTCTACCTAGACCCAATACCTTGCTTTTACCAGTGTCAGCAAATGTGATGTGGCCCTTGTCGGATGGACGTAAAGTTGAGTCCATAAGAAGACTTCTTTTGCCAGTCATGTGATTTGTACACCCACTATCAATAATCCATTCTGAAGATGCTGGTGTCGTACCCTACAGTGCAGTTAGGGGATAGGCTTCACCAAGAGCATTGTGAAGCAAAAACATTTGACGAACCAATGGGTTATGAAAGCTTAGATCCAGATTAAGACTAATAGGGAGAGTAGCAAGCGATTCAGGAACGAAGTACATAGTAAGACCATTCGGGCATTTGATCTTGCGCCCTACAAGATGTTTAAGGTCCCCAACAATGGCGTCAGACGATTTTGGTTTTCTGCTGGAGACCTTTCCCTGCAAAAGAGAGTTAAGCTTTCTTAGCCACCCACATCTTCAAGGGTGTCTGAGAAGCAATAAGTCTAAGTGCAGCATCTGAGAATTTTGGCTTTGGAGCCCTAGCAAACAGTCTTGCAGGTGGACAATAGTACTCATAAGAATAGGCAGAATAGTTCTTGGTCTTATGAACATGACGGTTTGATGAACCGCTCTCATATTCATATGCCTGAGTATGGTTTCCCTGCAAAACATTTGCGTTAGTGCGACTCAGGTGAGTCCTCTGTTTGTATGAAGCCTTTGGACCGTATGAAGCCTTTGGTCTGAGGTTTGTCTTCTTCACGTGAGGTGTCATGATGACATTCACAGGAAGATTCTCCAGACACCTTTTTGGAACCCAGATCTTCTTCATAGGCGATCCATTCCTGCAGTTAGTACCAATGTACCTGGCAAACACTTCACCATTCTGATTCTTAAACAGTATATAGTTTGCATCAAAGGATTCATCAATGGTAATGGGGTTAGCACAAGTGAAGCCAGATAGATTGGATGGGTCTGCTGAAGGTTCCTTTGCAGCAACCCACATGGTTTTGGGGTACTGCTCAGGTTTCCAGTAAGAGCCATCAGCATTCATTTTCCTTACGAACCCAACACCCTCTTTCCTCGGGTTTCGGTTTAGAATCTGCTTTTTGAGGACATCGCATAGTGTCTGATGCCCTTTAAGACTTTTGTACATCCCTATTTCAAGCAATGTCTTCAACCTAGCATTCTCATCAGCAATATCAGTGGTATCCTCAGCAGAGGGGTTAGTTACCACATCAATAGTTGAAGATATTGCAACAGTAGTAGCAGTAGAACATTCAGCAACAGAAGTAGCATTATCACGCTCAATGCATTTAAGACATGGTGGTTCAAATCCTTCCTGAGCGGGACTGATCTTTTTGGCGCGAAGTGACTCATTTTCCTTTTGAAGATCTTCATGAACCGCTCTCAATTTCTCAAGATCTTGCTTCCTTTGAAGATAATCATAGGAAAGCTTTTCATGAGTTGTTGACGAGTTTCATGACGACTTTCAAGTTCCTGATACTTAACGTGAAGATTTTTTATGTCTTCAATTAAGGATTCAGATCGAGTCATTTCAGCACCTAACAGATCATCGCTTCTGTCTAACATTTTTTGAATATGTTCCATAGCTTTCTGTTGTTCAGTTGCAATTTTAGCAAGTGTTCTGTAGCTGGGTTTTGAATCACAATCAGAGTCATCTTCACTAGATGTTTGATAGTGAGTAGTGCGTGTGTTTACCTTGGCACCGCGTGCCATGAAGCAGTAGGTAGAAGCGGAGTAGTCCTTGTCATTTGCACCGGTGTCGGTGACGAGGTCATTGTCTTCAGTATTGAAGATGGACTTGGCAATGTGTGTTGTAGCCAGACTTGCGACGCCTGAGTCGGACTCCTCCTCAGACTCCACCTCCACCTCCTTAGAAGCGGACTCCTCCTCTGAATCCATTTCCTTGCCAACAAACGCACGTGCCTTGCCAGATGAGCTCTTCTTGTGTGATGAAGACTTTGAGGAAGACTTGGAAGAAGACTTTGAGTATTTCTTCTTCTTCTTCTTGTCGTCAGAGTCATATTACTTGCTCTTCTTCTTCTTTTTGTTCTCATTGTCCCACTGTGGACACTCAGAGATGAAGTGGCCAAGTTTCTTGCACTTGTGACATGTTTTCTTCTTGTAGTCATGAGCTGAAGCTTCATCATTCCTTGAGCTTGATCGGGAAGACTTTCTGAAGCCTTTCTTCTTGCTGAATTTTTGGAACTTCTTCACAAGCATAGCAAGTTCTCTTCCAATGTCTTCAGGATCATCAGAACTGCTGTCAGATTCTTCTTCAGATGAGGAGACAGCTTTTGCCTTCAAGGCACGAGTTCGCCCATAGTTTGGACCGTAGATATCTCTTTTCTCAGAAAGCTGAAACTCATGTGTGTTGAGCCTCTCAAGTATGTTAGATGGATCGAGTGTCTTGAAATCAGGACGTTCTTGAACCATCAGGGCTAGGATGTCAAATGAACTATCAAGTGATCTCAGTAGTGTCTTGACGACTTCATGTTTGGTGATCTCAGTGGCGCTGAGGGCTTGAAGCTCATTTGTGATGCCAGTGAGTCGGTCAAATGTGTGCTGGACATTCTCATTGTCATTTCGCTTGAAGCGGTTGAAGAGGTTGCGAAGGACACTGATTCTCTGATCTCTCTAGGTTGAGATGCCTTCATTGACCTTGGAGAGCCAGTCCCAGACCAGCATAGATGTCTTCAAAGCACTCACACGGCCATACCGTCCTTTGGTCAGATGACCACAGATGATATTTTTGGCAGTAGAGTCCATTTGAACGAATTTCTTGACATCAACAGCAGTGACACCTTCTCCAGCCTTGGGAACGCCGTTCTCGATGACATACCATAGGTCGACGTCAATGGCTTCAAGATGCATGTGCATCTTATTCTTCCAGTAGGGATATTCAGTTCCATCGAAGACGGGGCACGTAGCAGAGACTTTAATTATCCCTGCAGTCGACATAGCTAAAACTCCAAGTGGTTAAACCGAATCACACAGAACAAGGGAGCACCTTGCTCTGATACCAATTAAAAGTGCGTTATATCGACTAGAGGGGGGGGTGAATAGGCGAATTTTATGGAAGTCTTCAAAACATGGAAGTTATGAAGACAAACGGTAGAAATAAACCTATTACCATGCAGCGGAAGGTAGACTACACTAGGCAAGCCATAGTCAAGTATTGAATAGAGTGAAAGCACAATGACTAATAGCAGCAATGTAGTAAGGATCAGGTAGGAAGATATTATGAAGCCTAACAGAACACGCAATCACTCAGTGAAGACAAAAGATAGTGCAGGCATACAATGACTTCCCAAGGAGTAACAGTAAGTAAAGGAAAGGGAAGATGAAACCAGTGACTCATTGAAGACAATGATTTGTTGGACCAGTTCTAGTTGCTGTGACAACTGTACGTCTGGTTGGGGCGGCTAGGTATTTAAACCTTAGGACACATTGTCCCGGACACCCAGTCCTGAACATGCAGCTCAGGACACCCAGTCCTCACCGTATTCCCCTTGAGCTAAGGTCACATAGACCTCGCCCAATCACTCTGGTAAGTCTTCAAGGTAGACTCCCAAACCTTCACAGACTTCGTTCACCGGCAATCCACAATGTCTCTTGGATGCTCAGAACGCGATGCCTAACCGGCTGGAGGATGCACAGTCCTCAAGTGTAATAAGTCTTCAGATCACACAGACAAGAAGACTTAAGTGATTCCCAATTCTCTCTGGCTCTGGGTGGTTAGGGCTTTATCCTCGCAAGGAATTCTCTCTCAAAGGCTTCGAGGTGGGTTGCTCTCTCACGACAAAAGCCGTTCTCTCAATCTGAGCAGCCAACCGTTTATGGTTGTGGGGGGTGGGCTATTTATAGCCACTTGGCAACCCGACCTGATTTGTCTGAAATGACCCTGGGTCACTAAGGAACTGACATGTGTTCCAACGGTCAGATTTCAAACTCACACGGCAACTTTACTTGGGCTACAAGCAAAGCTGACTCGTCCGACTCTGGACAAGATTCGCTCTCATAGTCTTCACTCGAAGACATAGGTTTTGGTTAGGCATCACTTCAGTCATTCTGACTGGTTCTCTTGGACCCCACTTAACAGTACGGTGGTTCCTATGACTCAACACAAAAGAAAAAGAACTACGAAAGATCTAAGTATTCGAGCTCCATAGGCTTCATGTGGTGTCTTCTCTTGTCATAGTCTTCAATGCGAATATCTTCATATACCACCTTTGGCTTCAATGTCTTCATACATTTTTAGGGGTCATCTCTGGTAGGAAAACCGAATCAATGAGGGACTTCTACCTGTGTTATCCTGCAATTCTCACAAACACATTAGTCCCTCAACTAGGTTTGTCGTCAATACTCCAAAACCAACTAGGGGTGGCACTAGATGCACTTACACTTACGATGAACCATTTCTTACATCTCCTCTACCCGCTTGCAAGTCATCCTGATTTGACCCCTCCGTCTAGGTGTATAAGGGCATGGTTAATATTACTTAATAGTATAGCCAACTGTTGACTATAAGAAAGTGCCATGTCATCTGTAGCCAACATGTATAAAAATCAATACTCAAAAACTAATTCTTACTAGTGTGTATGCACGTGCAATGCACGTCTTAACAGTATGGTGTGATTCCACAAAAAAAATACTTTGAAAAATGAATTCCAAGCAAAAAAATATTGTTGATGCACACGAAATAGAGTTTAGAAATTTACTAATTGGTAGTACAAAATGCAACTACTGCCTGTGGTCATCCAGAAATTTTCGAAGAATAAAAAAAAAGTACATGGTGGAACCCACAAATTGTTTACTTCAACTTTAGTTTCTCCTCCAGACCATCTCACATCGGCTCACAACCAACTCTTTTTTTACTCATCACAACCTGACAATTGCAGCATAGTAGAGGCATAGGTCTTCTTTTCAGGAAGGTATGACACGGTGCAGAGATGGTTCCAGAACCAAGTAGATTCAGCTGCAGGCACTGTTCACTGCGAATCCCTCCAATATCAGCCGTTAGATTTAGGAGATGAGTGGCTAGGATTGATGCTCTAGGTGCAATCCAGGACTCGTATACTATATAGTAGTATAGATAGTATAGAAAAGATCATTTCTTGCAAAGCACAATAAGTGTTATTTCTTCACAAGTTTTGGATGCAGGTTGAACAGTTGAACGCTTTTGTTTGCAAAAGATACCTTGTTATCTATTTCACCCGGATGTTTGTGAGCTCTAGAGATGAAATAATATCCGAAGGAACCTATCGATACCCGTTACACATGAGATGACCCCCACATCCTTTGTCAAAATAAACAACTCCCCGATCAATACATTTCACTCTTCGGTGCAACGCACGGGCACCTTACTACTATAGATTAGTACGACCAAAAATTGAATTAACATTATATATAGTACGATAAATGCTGATGCATGTCACCAAAAATTATATCATTCAAAACTATGTTCAAATACGAATCCAACGATATAGTTTTTGTTGGCATGCACTAACATTTTGTCAATTAAATCTTCAGTCAAATTCAATGGGGGACTAATAAACCACGACCGATGTAGTACAAGTGTAGAGGGCGGCGCTGCACGGGAGTCTCACCTCTCACCCCGCTCGTGGCGCGGCAGTAAAGCCGTCATA
The DNA here is from genome assembly GCF_002162155.2 of Triticum dicoccoides. Taxonomy (NCBI): domain Eukaryota; kingdom Viridiplantae; phylum Streptophyta; class Magnoliopsida; order Poales; family Poaceae; genus Triticum; species Triticum dicoccoides. The sequence continues at coordinate 292,721,052 of NC_041392.1, forward strand.
TCACAAAACCCAACCACTCCCAGTAATAAGTGGCCTGGTAAAATAAACGGACAAGCAACCATCATATCCCTCCGTCTTTTTTGCATTTCATCTCTCTGCATTTACTTTCTCCGGTTCATCTCGCACACTCGATCCCTAGCTACTACTCCTAGGGCCAGTTCTTTTGGCGGCTTCCCCGGCTTTTCCCACAAGACTAGTCACAGTGGACAGTAACAATAAGGCACCTCACTCATTTATTTGGGCTTCTAAACTACTGCTCCGTCCTGGTTTATTCCTCACCATTGTAATTTGTGCTAAATTTTGACCAAAGATTTAACTAGTTTCTTCCTCACCATTGTAATCCCTCCGTCTAGGTGTGTAAGTCATCTTACGAAAACCAAATAATCGCAAACACTTAGGCTTGGTGCATTAACTTCTACCTCGTTTCTTGTTTCTTGACATATCAACCAATAAGAGATAAAAAGTGTACATGCTTTTAATGACTTGAGATATCAAACACGACATGCAGTGGTTAGTTCATTGCATGCAATACTATTAATTAGCAAATAAACATTAACGTTTCTCGTTTTCTTCTCCTCCTTGGTCACGGTGCACAGCCTAAGAGCAAGTACAATAGAGACTAGTCAGCAGGCTATAGCATCTTCCACATCAGCAAAATCATTGCTGGAGGACAGGTAAGTGAGAAGAAAGGACCAAACATGCGCTTCGCGAGTCACCGGGCGATAGCACAAGCAACGAGGAAAAGGAGCCTGCATGCAGCCCATGCGAGTGCTACAGCCGGCGTTCAGCTCCCCCCAGCCAATCCTGTCACTTTCCTTTGCCTAGCACAGCATGCATGCATTAAATGTATAGCCAACACTACAGCCATTCTACTGTATGAAATTTTTCAAATACAGGCTACATGTGACATGGCTCTACTATAGAGCCGGCAGCAGGCTTTACTATTAACCTTTCTCTAAGATGACTTACTCACCTAGACAGATGGAGTAGTGCATGTGACATGCACTAGCATTTCATTAGTTAAATTTATGATCAAAATTTGACACAGATTACAATGGGGACCAATAAACCAAGACGGAGGTAGTAGTTATGGGATTACTAATCTAGAAGCCTAAAAGAACTGGCCCGTGGTACTCCTACTTGTAGTAGTACTCAAGTTGGAATTCCAATTGCACGGCACAACTTGTTAGGCAAAAAATTCGATACAGGGTGTAGGAAGCAGTTTCGGAATTTGCATGCCTTTCCAACTAGTGAGATACTACGTACAAAGTATGACAGAGAAATAACCACAGAGAAGGAAGATAAAAGTAAACAATCAAATGAGCATTTTTGCATTTGTTTGCATTGAATCGTTTCACAAGCTTGACTAGTGCTATTTTTCTACTTTTACAAAAACCGCATCGTAATGTTAAAACGTGCATTTGCACGTACATAAGTAATAGTAGTACTCCCTCCATCTAGGTGTATAAGTCTTCCTTCCTTCTTGTTCACGGTGCACAACCAAAGATGACTTATTGACCTGGACGGAGGGAGTAGCACAGTCTGCAAGCATATATCGAGAGAGACGTGTAGTGCGATAGTATATAGTAAAGTTTGTGCTATATGCACGTACTTGCAAAATGCGTACGAATACACAAGGTTTCCAAACTTTCCCTTTTACATACTTAATTAAGGACGCTAAAAATTCCTGAATGTTCGGGATTTATCATTTGCGTCCCAAAACTAATGAGATCACCTTACGAAACAAAAATTATACTCCTCCTAAAAGCCACGGCGCTCGCAGGAGCGCTTGCGGCGCGCCACGAGTGCCCTGGTGCGCGGCCGTTTCCCAGTGCGCCGACACAACGCCTCTTCCTCAGCCTCGCAACTCGCGAGGTGCTGATTGGTCGCTTGCCAGCGGGCGAGCGCGATCTCACCGGTGTGGTGATCCAGCACCAACAGGTACTCCTCCTCGCTGGAAGCGTGCACCCGGTCCACGTACCGCCAAGCATAGATGAGGCGCTTGGGCCCGACTGCACTCAGGGCGTCAGCACGGGCGTCCTCCGCCATCCTCACGTCCCTCGCACGAGCCTTCTGCCAAAGAGCCAATCGCCCGACTCTCTCGGACGTGACATAGGCCTCCTAGGCAGCTTGTTTCCGCGATGCGCTTCTCTTCCTCGGCCTTCTTCTCTGCCTCTATTTTGGTGTGCTCTGCTGGAGGCAAAGCCTCCCACAAGGTGACATCCATTTCTTTCCAAAGCTCCTCAAGGCTGGGGGGGCTCGGCGGGCGGCGCGGCGTTCTCCTTGTAGCGGGGAGCCGACGCGTCCTCCGGCACGCGTGCTGGAGAGATTGGGAATGCCAACGCGTCCACCTCGACGCGTCGCGGCGAGGAGTGGAACACCGACGTGTCCTCCTCGACTAGTGGTGGCGAGGAACGGAACGGCGACGCGTCGCATAGCGGCGAGGAGCGGAACACCGACGCGTCCTCCTCGACTAGTGGCGGCGAGGAATGGAACGGCGATGTGTGACCGTCCGTGCGGTGCAGCGAGGGGCTCCTAGGGCTTGGGAGGGGCGATGCCATGGTGGTCGATGTGAGAGGGAGGGGGAGGAGATAGTGATGAACGTGAACATGAGGGGGAGGAGATAGCGATGTCGTGTGAGGCGCAGTATTTATAGCAAGCAATGGCACACCTACGTAAGATATGGACTGAGCTGCACTGACTTAACTACAGGTCCAGTTGCGTCACTGACATGTGGGCCAGACCCCTGTTGGGCCCATATGTCAGTGACCCAATGCACCTGCAGTTAAGTAACAGCTACGTGGGCATATTTGTTGGAGTAAATTATGGGGGAGCGAAGGGGTGGAAATATTGCTGGTCACAACGGATTGGACGAGCATGGGGGGAGGAGAGTCATGCATGCAGATTTTTTCACACGGGGTGGAGTGGTGGGACCGCCGGAGGGAGAAGGAGAGTTTGGCAGGCATATTGTTTCCACACATGGAGAGGAAAAGATTTGGAGAAGAACAAGCTTCCTGCAGGTATGGGGAACGGTGCATAATTAGTCATCTTGCATGCCGGGCTAGGTATAGTCTCAAGTCATTAAAAACATACACGCCCCACACATGTTCATATTTCAAGGTGCACTAAATTATTGCATGCGATGATTAAGGCTGGCCATAATGGTGGTATCTTAGCTGGTATCATGCACACGGGAATAGCAAACATGCTGATGTGGCAAAGAATTAAAGAAGAGAGGGTGGGGTTAGAGGGGGGTTAGAGTAACTAGTGTTCATGCATGCATCTCATTTTCCAATCACATTTTACAAGTAAAATTCATGGACAAACTTTGACCCAAAGTACGATAGGGACTAGTAAACCAGAATGGAGGTAGTAGTTTTTTTCAATCAAAGAAGGGTTTCCCCTTCCGATTTTCATTACTGAAAACCAGCATCTAAATCTAAACCATAGTATTTGCCCTAGAACTACCAGGTTCAACATCTCGCAACATAAACCCATACAACCTCCATCGCAAAAAAAAACCATACAACCATACGCCAAGGAGGTACGTAGTACTATGAATTCCATTTTCGCTCCATACCAATCATTCTAAAAACTACTTACTACTTATAACGCGCCATTGAAAATCAGAACTCTTAACCCCGCTAAAAAATGATATTTTAAATGTGGCTACTCGATCTGTGGCAACTGGCGAGCCATCGCGCTCCAAGTCATTCACCTGTGGTCTCAACCATCAACTCCTACAGATCAAATTATCACGCGAGCTGATTATTCCTACAAAGGTGCTCCACCACGTACCCGGTACCCACGAATGCAGCAATCGTGCACCTAGGGTTTTAGGGTTTATTTGTTAACGTCGCCTTTACGTAACACTCATGTGTGCGAGACAGCGAGAGGCCGACTGCGTGTGTGCGCCTCTTCTCTTCGTATATGTACTCCACCGTTTGTCTGGTGTCCAAAAAATTATAATAACTACTAGCAATGTGCCAATGCGTTGCCACACGATCAAAGTAGATTAATACATATTCACCGATTTGATAGAAAAAAGTCTAGTTTTGAAATACGTATATCACTAAAAATATGTTATGTTTCACTCAAAATATATTCCTTTGGCGGTTTTGATGAGATAAGGGAGGAATGTTGTTTGTTTCAAGATTCGAGAAGTGGTATATGTCTAATTTCTACTCTTACTAGCAAGATTCCCGTGCGTTGCACGGAACATTAATATCTTGTGGGAGAAAAGGATGAACGAGAGAAGGCCTTATCTGCAAATGTGGTGAAGAGTGCGGGTTAATTGCCATATTTTCCTTCCTATCCGTCAGATATAAATCGGACGACCTACATTGCAGGATGGCAGGCCCACCATCATCACGGCCAACTCTATTTTTTTATCCCTACTCTTATAAAAAGCATTGTCGGTGATGATCGTGTGCCTGCCGTCCTGCAATATAGGTCGTCCGATCTATATCTGACGGATAGGAAGGAAACTATGGCAATTTTGCAAAAAGATACCCACACCCCTCTCCACATTTGCAAATAAGGCCTTCCCTCGTTCATCCTTTTCCCCCACAAGATAAACTACTCATACAAATGCATCTTCATGTTCCGTGCAACGCATGGGCATCTTGCAAAAAGCCCATGTGTGTGTGAGAGAGAGGGAGAGTGGAGGAGGACGGAGTGCATGTGTGACGAAGACACAAGGAGTGTGTGTGCAATAGGTATCAGCTTAAAATGAGGCGATAGTGTGTGTGTGCACGATCGAGAGGGCGTGTCTCAAGAAGGGAAGAAAAAATTACATAGGTACAAGGAGCGGGAGAGAGACATCTATGCGATGGTGGAAGCACGATTGTGCAGGTGTATAAACCTATCTAGAGGCTAGCTAGTCGATAAATGTTTGTGAGAGAAATACGAGTCGGGGTGCGAAAGTGAGAGTTTTGTGTGTGAGAGAGAGACGGTAGTCTGGAAGGGGAGTGGAAGCAGGAGTTGTGTGTGTGTGTCTATGAGAGAGAGAGAGAGAGAGAGAGAGAGAGAGAGGAGACGGTAGTCGGGGTTGTCTGATCGGTAAACAAATGAATAATGTCAGTCTGGGATGGAGACGAAAAGGAGACCGCAACAAATGTTGTGTCTACAGGAGAGAGAGAGAGAGTAATTTTAGTGGTATGAGTCATATGTAGAGACATATAGGGTGTGTGAGAGAATCCCATAGAGAGAAAGACAAAGTGAAAGACGAGTGGAAACTGTGTGTGTGGCGGTGAAAAAGAAAGCTTAGGTACCGAGTGATACCAGAGAACAGTAGAGACGTGAGAGATAATGAAAACCGTGTAATGTATAATGATAGGGAGAGTGTGACACTTCTCAAGGGAGACATCGAGAGACCATGTTTGCGAGGATAGGAGAAACATGAAGTGAGCGTGCGGGTGAGCTAGAGAAATGAGAGTGATAGCTACCTAAAGGAGCATGCATGCGAGAGAGATGGGCGTGAAAGGAGTGAACAAAAAAGTGATTCAAATATTTGAATTCGAGATGATGATACATGTAATCCATACTCGAACCAAAATTGATCTATCAAACATGCATACTCATATGAATTCATGCACATCTATGTTATTTAATATGTAGATATTACTGATCCATACATTTTAGTAGAACATAATTTGGTTAAAAAAATTGAATTCAACCTTAAGATTTCGAGATCGTTGTATTTGCAAATCATATTATACATATAAAGGAGCAGAATTCTTTGTTGTGCTTTTGAAAGTATATATAAAAAATGATGTATATATAATGTAATTCCAATTGAAAATGGATCCTGCCCGAAAAAAATAGAATACAGACGGGATTCGAATTGAGTTGGCACGGTAAACGTGCACTCTGCAAAATTTGAACGAAGCGGGGAAAGTCGCAGTAACCGCCCGAAACCAAAATCTGTGAGATGGAAATCACTACTGCCTATCCCTGCCACGCAAAGCCTATCTGCTGGATTTCTATAGGTTTCGATAGGGGTAGGTTTGTAATTTCACCCAAACGTGACGTGACCGCCTCTCACCCGGATTCATACACGGTGGGCGCCAAAACACAGTGTGTCCTCGGCCGAAATCGACTCCCTCCCCGATTCATATTCATACACGGTGGGCGCCAAAAACAAACTCTCGTCGGCAAATATTCGGTGTATGCGAGATTACCGTCCTATCCCCAACCGACTAATGTTGCTGTGATGTAGTAGAAATTTGAAACAGGGGCTAAGTTTGTAAATTTCCTCGCATTTGAGACAAGCGCGCCCTGAATACATGGTTCCCCCTTCCTCTCTACCTCCCTTTTCCCCATTCGTACTCCGTGGGCGCCAAAACACCCTCTCCACCCCACCCTCCTCCGCCCGCCGCCGTCCGCCACCCCATCCACCACCGTCCTCCTCCACCATGCCGGAGCTGATACCCCGACGCCGCCATCCATTACAAGAGATCGACCTCTCTCATCCAGGGCTTCAGACCGGGATCCTTGCATCCCGTCCTCTCGCTTCATCCCCGCCGTTGTCCACCTTGCGGGCGCCGCTCCTACGACCGTCTCGTCCACTGTGCCCCGCCACCACCGTCTACCCTCCTAGATCTGCTTCCACGCCGCCGACAGCCATCACTACCACATCACCATCAAATTCTCAGCAGATGCGTACACGGCACCGCATCAGAGGCGGTACTCTTTCGTATCTGCTCAACTTATTTATCACAGCAAGAAAATATACCGCCACTGCTTTACTCTAATTTCTTGTCTTGGTTGCGAAGTTTCCTTTGTCCAGTTTGCACCTTCAGATCCGCCATGTGCGCTCAACACTATACTCCCAATGCTTATGGTTTTCCCCTTTCATATTCCACACTAGTTAAATCACAATAGAGTAAATTTCAAAATTGGGTCAGTCGATTTTTCAGAGCTCGCCGGAGTTCGCCGGTGCGATCGAAGGGTCTCGGGTGGTTGTGGCACCTTGCCGAACAAAGAAAACTTGACGCGGATGGGGGTTGGGGCGGGGTGGGGGTGGGGGTGCCGGAGGAACACAGGCGATGGGGGCCGGTGGTCCGGCTGACGGCCCGTGCGGTGTTCTGTATGGGAAGAATCAGAGACGAGGAATAAGAAGGGTTAGGAGACGTAGGATCTTCATCCAACCGCCTGAAATGGTTGAGAGACAGCTGGGAGTTGCATTCTTAATGCGCTCTGGTTCATCATGTGTGGGCACTGCACAACCAACATTTTATTATCCAAAATCTGCTTGCTCTTCTTTACCATGTTCCTCTTCCGTTCTTCTTTAATATGTACTCTCTCCGTTCCTAAATACAAGTCTTTGTATAGATTCCACCATGGACTACATATGGAGCAAAATGAGTGAATCTACACTCTAAAATGTATCTGGATACATCTGTATGTGATCCATTATGGAAATCTCTACCAAGACTTATATTTTGGAACGGAGGGAGTATGATAGTAGTACAGTATGTTCCTTGTACTAAAGATGAGCAGGGACATTTGCAGTGTAGAGGTCTATACGGTCGGTTGTGATGGACACTTTGAGCCTCTTTGATTCGTAGGATCTTGTAAACATTGAAATAGGATTTGTAGTGGCCTGCCCACTTGAATCCTATAAGAATACCAAGGAAATGCGGGGAGCTGTGTCGCCTTTGAGAGTTACACTGCTATTAACAATACCGCACCTTCACTTGAAGAGAGCTGGTATCCGAAGCCTTTCTAGTCGTACCGGCAATACTAGCACATATATTCCAGCAAGTTCCACTTTGCTGATTTTACTCTGATGCTTAAGGTTTTCCCGTTATATCTACACTATGATCTGTGTAGCTGCTTTGTGTCGCACTAGCAGCAGTCCACTCTTGGAGCTAAACACTGCAATGACTTACAAAATTGGCACCAAGGGATTGAGTGCCATTCTAGATGCAATGAAACTCATACGCTCCCCACCTGTTGATTCTTGTTCAGAATATGATCCTAATGACTATTCTAACCTCGAGGAGTGAAAGGCAGATGGCCTGTCCTGTTCACCCATCAAGGTGCATATTCTAATTTGGCACTGTTTTATTGATTGCGGGTATCTTGCATATGTTGTCTTGCATTTCTTCTACTTTGTTACACCGCCATCTGCTTAGTTTACTCATCATATATGTCGAGATGCCATGCCCATCCATCATCAATACATATTCCATCTGTCATCATACCATGTTTTTCCACTCAAATGTTGTTCTTGTGCATCAGACATCAAAAAGGAAGAGGGTGATTGCCGAACCTGAAGGAGCACCAGCAAATTCCTTGAAAAACGTGGTGGTGCCGGAGAAATCAGACATCACCCCACTTATATTGGCTGTACAACCAGTGACACAAAACGTAGGACCGACTCTACCAAACTGTACCCATACTTCACTGGCCACACCACTAGCCCCACCACATAGGACCTGCACTCCAGCAAAAGGTATACCGATTTCATTTGCCATAGCACCAGCTATACCACAGAAAAATCCCACTCCAGCAAAAAGTACAACAAGTCCACCGGCCGAAGACCTATCCCAACTACAGAGACGGCCAATTCCTGCAGATTGGAACCCCATTCCATTTATTCCTAGTTTAAAAGACAATTCTTTCAATGTTGTTAGGGACTACGTGCATATATTCCCATCATGGGAAGATTATTGTGAAGAGAAACACCATTTTCACATCTTCCTATCCAACTTACATGTAAGTGCTATTATTCATGGTTATTATTTTCCTCTTTTCTGCTGATTGAACACATCAATGATTTACATTACATTGTTGTAACTAGGCGAGGGTCAATCTGGATAGTCATGACGAGCAAAGCTTGCTTGTGCTTTTCAAGGAAGCATTGCAGCAGTATCGGTGTTACCTGAGGAAATCACACTTTGATGGCAAGTTTATAAACGAATTTCCGATGAAGTCTCCTATGCTAAATTAAGAAGACATTGAATGGAAAAACCTTGTTATGCACTAGTCTCGTTCCCAGGATGAGGTACTGTCTATGAAATCACATGACAATTTGAACTTCTACTTTTCCGCATGTGCCTTACGGACCTTTTTTGCAGGAAATCTGCTCGAAGAAGAATTCCGGTTTGACAAGAACACAGGATATCGCAAATATGTTGCCCACTGCTTTGCTCTTGTTAGTACCTGTTGTCCTGTATCACTGTACTTGCATACATACCTGGTTCATTATGTGACAGCAGTATGCATGATAGCTTCCTTATCAATTGTTCGCTCCAAATTATCTGATCTGTATGAATGGTTACATTAGTGTAGAATATATCCAATGCCAATGTTTTTTTAGCTCTGCATTGTTCTTGTAAGTACATGATGTCCTTTATCAGTGTACTTATAATGACAGGTAGTTGTTCATGTACCATCACTCTACAGCTTATTTTCCTTTGCCCTCCATATTCTACACATCAGATCTATATTTACTCTTACCATAAGGTTGATACTGAAGAAGTTTAGCTGTGCATTGCTCTTGGTTGTACCTTTTGCCTATATCGCTGCACTTACATTTATATCTACTTGGTTATGTAGCATCACTCTTCATCTTATCTTAAATATTGTCCATTTTTTTTGTATATTATCACATCTATATTTACTCTTAACAAAATGTAGAATAAAGGCAATGCTCTTGAAGAAGATTCTGTGGTAAACTTCTTGAATTGCCCCCCCCCCCCATTAGCATGGACAAGGCCTTTATAGAGCCTGTTTTCACCAATAATGTAAGTATGTCCATCTCAAGCCTTCAAACTTTGTTGTATATATTTGGTTAGGCATGACTGCAACAGCTGTTTATTTTTGGTGTTTGCATCAAATTGCATGTTTAAAGTTTATTATGTAGTTCATAAACAAAAGTTTGTCCTTTCTCAATTTAAGTTTTCAGTTGTACAACCAAGTTCCTTCTTCGTACCATGTAAATTAAACTATACAGAGCAAGTGATCTTCTTTTGCACTGCATGTATGCTTCTGTTCTTCATCCGTAATCCAGTGGTGTGGTGAACCTACCCACTGCAGCACAATGTCATATTCTGCAATGTCTTAACTATGAACAATGTCATATCATTCTACTATTATTTAAACCGTGTCTTTATTTGCCAATCTGAAATGGTATAAATTGACAGCACACTAACCATTAATACTTATGAGTTCTTGATCTCTAATCTAGTGGTGTCGTGAAGCTGCCAACTCCTTCACAATGTCATTTCCTGCCATGTCTTGACCTGAACAATACCATATTGTGTTAATGAAATTCTAAACTGTGTCACTTTATTCGTCAGTAAGAAATGTGATGAATTGTCAGCACTGATACTTTTATGTGCAAAACCTGTCATCTGTCTGCTTGTTTATCTTTCAGAGTGAGGAAGATATAAGTGTTGAACAAGCGCAGTCTCATCATCTTGCTCAACTGCTTGCGCTGCAGCTCCCCAGCAGGGCTAACCTTTCTTGAACTCTATTGAAGTGCTATTGGTTTTGTATATTATTTTGTCGGCTGTTTATTTGCACTGGTGGCGATCTTTGATGCCCAGTGTATGTAATCTGTTGTCTGCTTGTGCTTTATTATCATAGTGGCGAACTTTGATGCCCAGTGGGTGTAATATGCCGTAATTTCTTTATTGTATAGTCTAGGTTTTTTCTTATTCACGATGTTGTAGTTATTTTACTATATATGTATCCTGTCTTCGTAGTAAACCGGCCTTACCGTAAAATTACGGTACATAATTGGGTCGTCATGCAATCACGATGTAGGTTGGGCCTGAAACATGCCGAACAACTCACGGGCCGGCAGCAGCCCGAAATGAACCCCAGCCCATGATTGTGCGAATCAAATCACGGGCTTTTAACAAACCAAAATTGTCTCGGTCCTTGTTTGGCCCAATCAGATATCGGCTTCGAGCAGGACGGATGCAAACCGGGCCGTAGTTAGGCCCAACTATATGACGGGCTTTTAACAGGCCAAAATTAATATAGGGCCGAAATGTTAAACGGGCCCTTAACAGGCCAAAACTAATATCAGGCCAAATTACTAAGTGGACCTTTAGCAAGTGGGCCCAAAAGCATAGTGTCCAGTTGATGGGCCGAATCTGATATGGGCCATAATTAAGCCCAAAGCCTCTTCAAGGGCCGGACCTGATCTGGGCCGTAATTTGGCCTAGAACGTGGTAGGGTTTTAACGGGCTGGATCTCATATGGGTCACTATTAGGCCCGGAGCGTGGCGGGCCATTAATGGACTGGATCAAATATGGGCCGGCATTTGGCCCAAAACATGGCAGCTAGTTAATGGGCCGGCCTACTAGGGTCCTCAAAATCTTGTGGGCCTACAGCTGGGCCGACCCATTAATGTCGGCGAAATCTCATGGGCCTTTAGCTGGGCCAGCCCATTATGATCCGCAAGAATCTTGTGGGCCTTTACCTAGGCCGGCCCATTATGGCACACAAAAATCTTGAGGGCATTTACCTGGGCCGGCCCATTATGGCCCGCAAAATCTTGTGGGCCTTTAGCTGGGCCAGCCAATTATGGTCCGCAAAATCTCGTGGGCCTTTACCTGGGCCGGCCCATTATGGTCCGCAAAATCTTGTGGGCCTTCAGTTGGGCCGGCCCATTTAAACTTGATGGGCCGGTCCACGTGTCAACATATCATAGGTGCGTCTCGCCCATTGGATGAGTGACACCTGTGACAACGCGGACCTGACACGTGTCTCCTCCAGCCAATGATGATTTTACACGTGGAAAATCCCCATTGGTCGAGGTTGTTAATGGGTTATCGGATCCAAAACCCGACCCAATAGCTTAACGGCGTTCCATTAAGGTGGATGCCACGTGTCGGTCACCCTTGACGAAAGCACTTCTGTGACGCGCGATTTATCATCATGGAAGTGGACACTTCCGTGATGATAATTTTGGTAATGTCATGGAACACTTCTACGACAGCACAGGTATGACTATCTTGATTCTGTCATAAATTTGTCATGGATGTACATGCATGACAAAAAATGCGACCTACTGTGACAAACACGTATCACCACGGAAGTGTTTTTTTGTAGTGCCCCCTCTAGCACGCCCTGGTGGGTAGTTGGCCCCTCGAGGCTCCGCTGACCCTAACTCCAACTCCATATTCCTGTTTCCCAAGAAAAAAATGAGAGATAAAGTTTCATCACGTTTTACGATACAGAACCGCCGCCACCTCATGTTCTTCATCGGGAGGCCAGATCTGGAGTCCGTTCGGGGCTTCGGAGAGGGGGATCTTCCGTCTACGTCATCATCAACCATCCTCCATCACCAATTTCATGATGCTCACCGTCGGGAGTGAGTAATTCCTTCGTAAGCTCGCTAGACGGTGATGGGTTGGATGAGATTCATCATGTAATCGAGTTAGTTTTGTTAGGGCTTGATCCCTAGTATCCACTATGTTATGAGATTGATGTTGCTATGACTTTGCTATGCTTAATGCTTGTCACTAGGGCCTGAGTGCCATGATTTTAGATCTAAACCATTTATGTTTCACCAATATATTTGTGTTCTCGATCTGATCTTGCAAGTTATATGCACCTGCTATGTGTTATGATCCACATACCCCAAGGTGAGAATAATTGGGATTCTTTCCGGTTATTACTGTAGTTTGAGGAGCTCATGTATTCACTATGTGTTAATGCTTTGCTCAATTAAAAGGAGGCCTTAATATCCATTAATTTCCTTATGGACCCCGCTACCACGGGAGGGTAGGGCAAAAGATGCCATGCAAGTTCTCTTCCATTAGCATGTATGACTATTTACGGAATACATGCCTACATTACATTGATGAATTGGAGCTAGTTCTATGTCGCCCTAGGTTATGACTGTTATATAATGAATATTATCCAACGTTATCACCAATCTAATGCCTATGAGGTTTTCACATATTGTTCTTGCTAAGTTACTACTGTTGTTACTACTGTTACAACTTCTATAAAATTGGAGTTACTGTTACCGTTACTATAATTGCTATTGCTATCAAATTATCACACTACTATGCTACTGAGCACGCTACTACAGATATTTAGTCTCCAGGCGTGGTTGAATTGACAACTCAACGGGTAATACTTACAAGTATTCTTTGGCCCCCTTTGTGTCGAATCAATAAATTTGGGTTTAATACTCTACCCTCGAAAACTGTTGTGATCCCCTATACTTGTGGCTTAGCAAGACCTTTTTTTTGGCACCGACTCACTTGGGATTTATATCTATTGATCACAATGAAGAATCTTAAGGATGATAGAACCAAGATCGTTCCCTCTAAGACAAGGGGAGGTAAGGAACTATTATCTAGCTCTGCACTTGATCCACCTTCTGTTTTGAGTAAACTTGCAACACCAACACCTGTTATTAATCTTGATATGTCGCAAGTAATTGACGATGCTACTTCTGCTATGAATGATTCTATTGATGATGCTAGTACTTTCCTTGATAAGACTGTGCCACTAGGTGAATTTCTTGATGAACAACTTGCTAGAGCTAAAGAAATTGAGAATGCTGAAACTAATGATATTACTGAAACTGATGAAGTTATTGAAACTAAAAATTTTGGAACACCTATTGGACCTAGCCCTCCTAGATATGAATTGCCTGAGATACTTGAGGGTTATGTTATGGATGGAGAAGTAGCTAGGGACTTTCTTGCTTGTAAGGATATAGATGATCTTAAAAATTACTATGCAAGTTGCAAGAAAAATCTTTGAATGCTAGAATGAAATATGATCCTAAGTTTGCTACTTCACCTATCTTTATTACTAATAAGTATTATGAATTCTCTGTCAACCCAAAGCTAATTACTTTGGTTAAATCTGGTCCTTTCCATGGCTATGAAACTAAGACTGTTGTGGCACGTCATACTAAATTAAATGATATAGTCACCCTATTTGCTCATGATGAAAAAATTCACTATTACTATATTCTCAAGTTTTTTCCTTTCTCGTTAAAGGGTAATGCTAAGATATGGTATAATACTCTTGGTGTTGGTTGTGTGCGTAGTCCCCAGGATATGATATATTACTTCTTCGAAAAATATTTTCCTACTCATAAGAAACAAGCTATCTTACAAGAAATATTTAACTTTGTGCAAATTGAAGAAGAGAGTCTCCCACAAGCTTGGGTGATGCTTCTCCAATTACTTAATGCTTTGCCTGATCACCCTCTTAAGAAAAATGGAATACTTGATATCTTCTATAATGGACTAACCGATGCTTCTAGGGACTACCTAGATAGTTGTGCTGGTTGTGTTTTCAGGGAATGAACTATTGAACAAGCTAAAGAACTATTGAATAATATATTGAAGAATTATGATGATTGGAAACTTCCTGAACCACCGCCTAAACCCACTCCGAAGAAGAGGCGTATTTTATTTCTCAGTCCTGAAGATATGCAAGAAGCAAAGAAATGTATGAAATAAAAAGGTATTAAAGCTGAAGATGTTAAGAATTTACCACCTATTGAAGAAATACATGATCTTGACACACCACCACAGGTGGTAGAGGTAAATTATCTTATGATGTTTGAAGAAGGTGGCATTCCCTACAATGAATCTCCTAGTTAATGCTTGTATGAATTTGATAATTACATTATTAATCAAGATCATTTCAATGCAAAAGTTATGAAACAATTGAAACAAAATGCTTACATGATTGATTGCTTGAGTGCCTTGTTGTTTAGAATTGTTAATGATGTCAAAGGTGTTAGTAAACATGCTTCTATGGTCCAAACTCAGTTAGAACAAGTTGCTAAATCTCAGGGTGAATTGCTCAATGAAATGAATAATAATATGAATGATCATGCTATTAGTGTAATGACTAGAGGAGGTATAATGACTCAGGAGCCTCTTTATCCTGAAGGTCACCTGAAAAGGATTGAGCAAGACTCTCAAAGAATTAATGTTGATGCACCTAGTCCTTCTAGAAAGAAAAAGAAAAATGATAGGACTTTGCATACTTCTAGTGAACCTGAGGTAGAAAAACCTTCTGAAGATGTTAATGATGTTTCTATTTCTAATGTTGAAACTCAATCTGGTAATGAAACATTCACCTAGTGGTAATGATATTGACAATGATGATGTTCAGTACATGCTCAACCAGACATTGATAAAGAACCAGATATGGATGTTGAAATAGAACCTGCTATTGATCTTGATAACCCACCATCTAAAAATAAACGTTATGACTATAGAGACTTTGTTGCTAGAAAACATGGTAAAGAACAAGAACCATGGGTTCAGACCACGCCCTTTCCATCTAAACCATCTAAGAAAAATGATGAGGAAGAATTTGAACGCTTTGCTGAAATGCTTAGGCCAGTGTTTTTGCGTACTCATTTGACTGATATTTTAAAGATGGCCCCTTATGCTAAATATATGAAAGATATTGTCACTAATAAAAGAAAAATACTTGAAGCTGAAATCTCCACCATGCTTGCAAACTATTCTTTTAAGGATGGAGTTCATAAGAAATTAGTAGATCCAGGAATACCAACTATACCATGCTCCATCAAAAGAAATTATGTCAAAATTGCTTTTGTGTGATTTGGGAGCCGGCGTTACTGTTATGCCTTTCTCTTTATACAAGAGACTCAATTTGAATAAACTCACACCCACTAAAATATCATTGCAAATGGCTGACAAATCAACTGCCATACCTATCGGTGTTTGTGAGAATGTGCCCGTTGTAGTTGCAAATGTCACTATCTTAACAGACTTTGTTATACTTGATATGCCTGAGGACAACAACATGACAATTATCCTTGGTAGACCCTTCAGAAATATCCCACGAGCTGTTATTGATTGCAACAAAAGCAAGTTCACTTTTCATATCACTGGTAATGAGCATACGGTGCACTTTTCGAAGAAACAATTTCAAGTGAATGGTATTAATGTTATTGAAAAGACTCTGCCAATTACTATTGTAGTTTTCAACTTCCTCTCCCCATTGTCAAAAGAAATATGAAATACTTATTGTAGGGGATATGCATATTCCCGTTGAGGTAACCTAGTGTTTTACGAAGATTCATCGGTTTCATGTAAATCGAAAGTACTTTGTTAATAAGACTTGATCAAACTTATTGATGGATTATTTTTGAGAGACAAGTGGTCGATGAATTTAGTAAGCACAACCTTCTGTGCCTATCATTTGTTTTCTGTCACTTTTAGTTAAATGCAACAAAATGCCATGTTTACCATGTTTTCTGAATTACCCATGCAATAAAAAAATAGCCCAAAAATAGAAGTGCTCAGAATGACCTGAAATTTTAAAACGATTTTTCTGAATATTTGAGAATTTCTGACACTAAAAACACCACAAGGGGTGCCCTAGGTGCACACTAGGCACCAAGGCACGCCACACCCCTTTGGCGCGCCCTAGTGGGTAGTGGGCCCCATAAGGACCACCTCACTTACCCTTTTACCTCAAATCGTCACTCGCCTCCAGAAAAAATCCCTCTAGCTCTCTCTCTCTCTATCTCTCTCTGTCTCGTGTTCTTGCTCTCAAAGCTGAGATTTTCAATCTCTTTGCTCGGATCCCCATTTTTGGGGGATTGCTACTTGGTATGTGACTCCTCCATTGCTCCAATTATTTTTTGTTTTAGTGGTTTATAGTTTGAGTAATTAGCTACTCTTGGTGCTACTGAAAATGAGCTTGCATGTTGAATTCTTTGAGTTCCAAGTAGTTTGAATGCTTGATATAGCCTCTAGACATCCATATGAGTAGTTGCTATGAGTTTTGTGAAGTTTTATTGATATCATTTTGTGTCCCAAAAAATTTCAGAAATTGTTCACAAATAAAATGCACCTCTTTAGGAGGAGTTCTTCAAGGCATAGGTCCTTGGAGGCATCATCGAGTGAGAGCTTGATACGACAAGCCTAAGTTTAACCAAGGGCAAGCTCGGTGTGGGATACTGACACCAAATCGTGCCTATGGCCGTGTGACGATTTCATGATAGGTGCGGGTATTAAAGAAGAGTTGGATCAGTATGTTCACAACACTGAGCTTGCTCCCTTCATCGCACATAAGTGTACTCAGCATTACAACCTTACCGACTCGTTCACCAAAAAATTTAAGTATCATTCTCGCGATTCTAGAGTCTCGTTTTGCCAATATGATAGAACCTTTAGTATTCCTTTAGAGGAATTCTTTGATGCGTGCAAAATTCCATATTGGTGCTCGTTAGATGAACCACCAAAATCTGAGTATGAAATGTTCCCGAGCAGCCTCAATTGTGGTGAGGATAGGGGAGTTGCACAACCTAGAATAAAAATTATACAATTTCCCTCCATCCATTACTTTGCACTCTTTAATGGCAAATGTGTCATGGGTAAACAAGACTGCAGTACACTCTGTGCCCCAAATTTGAGCCTTATACATATTGCTTTAACGGGCATTAAACGATATAATCTTGGAACAATTATTGCATGGAGGTTGCAATGTAATGCTGATAGTGGTCATTTATATGGAGGAATTTATGCCTCCTGCATAGTTGCAAGGCTGAGAGTCTCACCTTTGCCTAATGATCCTGTTTTACCTAATAGATATTTAGACTTTGATGCAATGCAGCGTCATAAGTTCATTAAGTATGGAGCCATGAATTATAATTATAACTTGATGTTCGATAAAAAAACCTAATATACCTGTTATTTTGCCGGCACCAGCTCTCTTTGATTACCAGGGTAAAGGAATGCCTTACATCTAACAGAGGCACGTGACTACAAATGCAGCAATAGAAGCTGCTCGTCTAGCTGAGGAGGTCGCACCTAAAGCCTCCATGAGCTATCACTTTAACTATTACCCAAGCCATGGATGGTGATTATCAAGCTAAGCAAAACCCTAAGCTTGGGGGAGTACGTATTTCCCATCGACATTGCATTCATGTTCACACATTTCATTCTAGTTGTCGTTGTTCATCCTTTTCATTGTATAATCCATGTTAGATTTATTTTCTCACTTTATTTTTGTGTGTTTGAAAAACTTTGAGAAAATCCAAAAATATTTCTCGCTTATTTCCAGTTTTTCTTCCTAGTTTAAATTAGTTGTAGTATTAAAAGAAAACCCAAAAATATTTCTCGTTCTTCTTTTGTTTGTTGGGAGCTTTCCCAGGTAAATAGTTTTTATCTTTTTTTTGTTTCCCTTTATTAACTTGTTTCTCTTAAGAAAATTAAAAACTCCAAAAACATTTCAGTGTGTTTCTCTTAAATTCTTTTCTTTTGTTGAGTCTTACTAAGGAGAAGACCACGATGAAAATGTTGAGTGGCTCCCATATGCATTATTGTTGATCTAACAAAGAGGCCATATTATTTTGTCTTCTCCTCTGAATAAAATGTTTACAGATTCCATCTTAGTCCACGACACTCTTGCACTAATATTATTTTCATGTCATTCGGTCGTGCAAGTGAAAGGCAATAAGGACGATATTTGATGAAGTGACTGAGGAAAGGAAAGACGGGTATGAACTCAACTTGTTTTTGTTTTTGTAAATATGTTTAACTCAGTATCCATGATTCAACATTTTATGGTTAAACATGTTTATGATGACAATTAGAGATTATAGTTTCTCATGCCATGCTTAAGTAGCTAGGGGTGTATAATGATTTATCTTAGATTTCAACATGCATTAAAATGGTTGTGATGTAGTATGATGATATGCTATCCTCCTATGAATGTTTCAAGTGGCTTGACTTGGCACATGTTCATGCATGTAGTTGATTCAAAACCAACATAGCCTCCAAGATATTTATGCTCATGGTGTTTATATCCTACTCATGCTAGTACTCAATGTTAATTATTCACATGATTATGACCGTTTTTGCTCTCTAGTTGGTCGCTTCTCAACCTATTTGCTAGCCTTTGCCTGTACTAAGCGGGAATACTGCTTGTGCATCCAAATCCTTAAACCAAAGTTATTCCAGATGACTCCACTATATCCACCTATATGCGGTATTACTCTGCCATTCCAAGTAAATTTGAATGTGCCAACTCTAAAAATTCAAATGAACATCTATTTTGTGTGCCCGTACCGCCCATGGAGCGACATGGGGTGGTTAGTATCTTCCATGCTAAGCTGGTTATTCTCATGATGAGTGTTTATTCACTCGTCCTTACACAAGAGGGGATGGTAATCAGGATGCCCAAACACATGATCAAAATTACAATAATAATTAAACAAAACTCCACCAGACCGTTGTTGGTATAGAGGGCACCCGAGGATTTGGCTAGCCATGGCTTGTGTTTATTGGTGGAGGGGGAGCAAACATTAGTTTTACCGCATGGGAACCGCCGCTAATGTGTTTAGCATGGAAGGTATTGAAAACTCTTGGTCGTAATGTTTACAGGAAAGGTATACCTCCAAAATTATATTTATCTTTGATTTAAACTTTGAGCTCTGGCACCTCTACAAATCCCTGCTTCCCTCTGCGAAGAGCGTATCTATTTACTTTTATGTTATTTTACTTTTATTGAGTCACCACCTTCTCAAACAAGCACCTGTCCTGAGAGCACAATTGTAATTCTCACACATTGTGTATAGTTAATGTTGTGTGAATCATGACTGGATCTCTTCTACCATGAATTACAATGTTTAGTCATTGCTTGAACTTTGGAGGTGCTCTGCATTTATGTTTTGCGGTCTCAGAAAGGGCTAGCGAGATACCATTATTGTCATATTATATCATGACTCTTTTGACAAAGTGTTGTCATTTGAGATATTTTATTATTGCTCGCTAGTTGATTATGCCATTGATATGAGTGCATATAATTTCTATGAGTTATTGTTTGCATGGTTAGTCATGATCTTTGCTGAAAACTTGGGTATTATTTAAGCATATATATGGACACAAGAACAAAAGAGTTCGTAAAATATTTTCTTTGTCACTTTGATACGTCTCCAACGTATCTATAATTTCTGATTGTTCCATACTATTAAAGTATCAATATTGGATGTTCTATATACATTTACTAGAAACTTTATATCATTTTTTGGGACTAACCTATTGACATAGCGCCTGGTACGTCTCCAACGTATCTATAATTTTTGATTGTTCCATGCTATTATATTATCTGTTTTCGATGTTTTATATGCATTAATATGATATTTTATTTTATTTTTGGGACTAACCTATTAACCTAGAGCCCAATGCCAGTTTTTGTTTTTCCCTTGTTTTTTAGCTTCGCGGAAAATGAATACCAGACGGAGTCCAAAACGGAATAAAACCTTCACGATGATTTTTCTTGGACCAGAAGACACCCAGGAGACTTGGAGACCAAGTCAGAAGAGCCACGAGGTGGCCACAAGGGTGGAGGGCGTGCCCAGGGGGTAGGGCGCACCCCCTACCTTGTGGGCCCCTCAGAACTCCCATGACCTAGCTATGCCTCCTATATCACATATATTCCCAAACCACCAGAAGCATCCATGAAAACACTTTTCCACCGCCGCAAGCTTCTGTTCCCGTGAGATCCCATCTTGGGGCCTTTTCTAGCACCCTGCCGGAGGGGGATTCGATCATGGAGGGCATCTACATCAACTGTATTGCCCTTCCAATGAAGGTTGAGTAGTTTACCTCAGACCTACATGTCCATATCTAGTAGCTAGATGGCTTCTTCTCTCTCTCTTTGATTCTCAATACCATGTTCTCCTTGATGTTCTTGGAGATCTATCCGATGTAATCTTCTTTTGTGGTGTGTTTGTCAAGATCCGATGAATTGTGGATTTATGATCAGATTACCTATGAATATTATTTGAATCATCTCCGAATTCTTATATGCATGATTTGATATCTTTGTAATTCTCTTCGAACTATCAGTTTAGTTTGGCCAACTAGATTGGTTTTTCTTAGAATGGGAGAAGTGCTTAGCTTTGGGTTCAATCTTGCGGTGTCCTCACCCAGTGACAAAAGTAGGGGTAGCGAGGCACGTATTGTATTGTTTCCGTTGAGGATAAAAAGATGGGGTTTACATCATATTGCTTGGGTTTATTCCTCTACATCATGTCATCTTACTTAATGTGTTACTCTGTTCTTCATGAACTTAATTCTCTATATGTAGCCAGGAGTCGGTCGATGTGTGGAGTAGTAGTAGATGCAGGTAGGAGTCGGTCTACTTGACACGGACGTGATGCCTATATTAAATAATCATTTCCTTGGATATCGTCATAACTTTGCACTTTTCTATCAATTGCTCGACAGTAATTTGTTCACCCACCGTATTGTTTGCCTTCATGAGAGAAGCCTCTAGTGAAACCTATTGCCCCCGAGTCTATTTTCCATCATATTAGTTTCCGATCTACTATTTTGCAATCTTTAATTTCAGATCTATACAACAAAAAACCCCAAAAATATTTGATCTTTTGTTTAGTTTTATTTATCTACCTCTATTAGATCTCACCTTTACAAGTGACCGTGAAGGGATTGACAACCCCTTTATCGCGTTGGGTCCAAGTGTTTGATTGTTTGTGCAGGTATTTGGTGATTTGTGCATTCTTCTCCTACTGGATTGATACCTTGGCCGGTTCTCAAACTGAGGGAAATACTTATCTCTATTTTGCTGCATCACCCCTTCCTCTTCAAGGGAAAAACCAATGCAAGCTCAAGAAGTAGCAGCAAGAATTTCTGGCGCCGTTGCTGGGGAGATCTACGCCAAGTCAAGCCCACCAAGTGCCCATCATAAACTCTCATCTCTCGCATTACATTATTCGCCATTTGCCTCTCGTTTTCCTCCCCCACTTCTAAAATGATTTTTGAGAATATTTGCCTTTTTCTTCGCCCCTTTTCCGTTCGACTTCTTCGTTTTCTTTTTGTTTGCTCGTGCGTTAGATCATTTGTCTTGCTTTCATTTGTAGTCCTCCCATTATTGTTAGTGTTGGGGAACATAGCGTGCAATTTCAAAAAAATTCCTACGATCACACAAGATCTATCTAGGGCATGCATAGAAACGAGAGGGGGAGATTGTGTCCATGTACCCTCATAGACCGAAAGCAGAAGTGTTAGGTTAACGTGGTTGATGTAGTCGAACGTCTACACGATCCAACCGATCTAGTACCGAACGTACAACACCTCCGAGTTCAACACATGTTCAGCTCGATGACGTCCCTCAAACTCTTGATCCAGTAGAGGGTCGCAAGAGAGTTTCGTCAGCACGACGGCATGGTGACGATGATGGTGATGTGATTCGCGGAAGGCTTCGCCTAAGCACTACAATGCTATGACCGGAGGAGTAAACTATGGAGGGGGCACCACACACGGCTAAGATAACAACTGTTGTGCTTTGGGGTGCCCACCTGCCCCCGTATATAAAGGAGGAGGGGAGGAGACGGCCGTCCTAGAGGGGCGCACCATGGGGGGAGTCCTACTAGGAATCCTAGTCCAAGTAGGATTCCCCTTTCCTTCTCCGGAGTGGGAAACGGGGAAAGGGAGAGGGAGTAGGATAGGGAAAGGGGGGCGCCACCCCCTCCCCTAGTCCAATTCAGACTCCCATGGGGGGTACGGCCACCCCTTGTGGGCTGTCCCTCTCTCTCCCGTGGCCCATGAGGCTCATGACTTCCCTCAGGGGATTCCAGTAACCCCTCGGTACTCCGAAAAAATACCCGAACCACTCGAAACCATTCCGGTGTCCAAATACCATCTTCCAGTATATCAATCTTTACCTCTATACCATTTTGAGACTCCTCGTAATGTCTGTGATCTCATCCAGGACTCCGAACAATCTTTGGTCACCAAAACACATAACTCATAATACAAATCATCATCGAACGTTAAGCGTGCGGACCCTACGGGTTCGAGATCTATGTAGACATGACCGAGACACATCTCCGGTCAATAACCAATAGTGGAACCTAGATGTTCATATTGGTTCCACATATTCTACGAGGATCTTTATTGATCCAACCGTAATGACAACATACGTTATTCCCTTTGTCATCGGTATGTTACTTGCCTGGGATTCGATCGTCGGTATCATCATACCTAGTTCAATTTCATTACCGGTAAGTCTCTTTACTCGTTACATAATGCATCCTCTCGCAACTAACTCATTAGTCACATTGCTTGCAAGGATTATAGTGATGTGCATTACCGAGAGGGCCTAGAGATACCTCTCCGATACTCGGAGTGACAAATCCTAATCTTGATCTATGCCAAACCAACAAACACCTTCGGAGACACCTGTAGAGCATCTTTATAATCACCCAGTTACGTTGTGACGTTTAATAGCACACAAGGTGTTCCTCCGGTATTCGGGAGTTGCATAATCTCGTAGTCAGAGGAATACGTATAAGTCATGAAGAAAGCAATAGCAATAAAACTTAACGATCATTATGCTAAGCTAACGGATGGGTCTTGTCCATCACATCATTCTCTAATGATGGGATCCCGTTCATCAAATGACAACACATGTCTATGGTCAGGAAACTTAACCATCTTTGATTAACGAGCTTGTCTAGTAGAGGCTTACTAGGGACACAGTGTTTTTGTCTATGTATACACACATGTATCAAGTTTCCAGTTAATACAATTCTAGCATGAATAATAAATATTTATCATGATATAAGGAAATATAAAATAACAACTTTATTATTGCCTCTAGGGCATATTTCCTTCAGTCTCCCACTTGCACTAGAGTCAATAATCTAGTTCACATCGCCATGTGATTTGATACATCCATTTTGCATCATGTTTTCTTAATGTTATTTATGATGTTCTAATCCATAATAATGCTTTTTGGAGTAATTCTAATGACTTTTCTCTCATAATTTGCAAGGTACACACCAAGAGGGAGAATTTCCGGCAGTTGGAAATCTGGACCTGGAAAAGCTATGTCAGGCTACCTATTCTGCACAACTCCAAACAAGCTAACAATTCATGGAGATTTTTTATGGAATATTTAAGAATTATTGGAGCAAATAACTACTAGAGGGGGCCCACCAGGTGGGCACAACCCACCTAGGCGCGCTAGGGAGCCCAGGTGTGCCCTAGTGGTTTGTGCTCACCCAGGAGCACCTCCGGTGCCCATCTTCTAGTATATAGGTCATTTTTACCTAGAAAAAAAATAAGGAGAGGACTTTCGGGATGAAGCGCTGCCGTCTTGAGGCGAAACTTGGGCAGGAAAACTTTTGCCCTCCGGCGGAGCGATTCCGCCAGGGGAACTTCCCTCCCGGAGGGGGAAATCATCGTCATCATCATCACCAACAACCCTCCCATCTTGGGGAGGGCAATCTCCACCAACATCTTCAACAACACCATATTCTCTCATACCCTAGTTCATCTCTTGTGTTCAATCTTGTTACCGAAACTATAGATTGGTGCTTGTGGGTGACTAGTAGTGTTGTTTACATCTTGTAGTTGATTACTATATGGTTTATTTGGTGGAAGATTATATGTTCAGATCCAATATGATATTTAATATCCATCTGATCATGAGCATGTTTACCATTTGTGAGTAGTTACCTTTGTTCTTGATGTCACGGGAGAAATCATGTTGCAAGTAATCATGTGCATTTGATATGTGTTCGATATTTTGATAGTATGTATGTTGTGATTCCCTTAGTGGTTTCATGTGAACGTCGACGACATGACACTTCACCATATTTGTGCCTAAGGGAATGCATTGTGGAGTAGCAATTAGATGATGGGTTGTGAGAGTGACAGAAGCTTAAACCATAGTTTATGTGCTATTTCGTAAGGGACCGATTGGATCCAAAAGTTTAATGCTATGGTTAGAATTTATTCTTAATACTTTTCCCGTAGTTGCGGATGATTGCGGTAGGGTTAATCATAAGTAGGAGGTTTGTTCAAGTAAGAACAACACCTAAGCATCGGTCCACCCACATATCAAATTATCAAAGTACCAAACACGAATTAAACCAACATGATGAAAGTGACTAGATGAAATTCCCGTGTACCCTTAAGAACGCTTTGCTTATCGTAGGAGACCGTTTTGGCCTGTCCTTTGCCTCAAAAGGATTGGGCTACCTTGCTGCACTTTTACTACTACTATCGTTACTTGCTCGTTACAAGTTATCTTGCTATCAAACTACTCTGCTACTTACAATTTCAGCACTTGCAGACATCACCTTGCTGAAAACCACTTGTCATTTCCTTCTGCTCCTCGTTGGATTCAACACTCTTACTTATCGAAAAGAGCTACAATTGATCCCCTATACTCGTGGGTCATCAAGGCTATTTTCTGGCGCCGTTGCCGGGGAGTGAAGCGCCTTTGGTAAGTGGAATTCGGTAAGGTAACATTTATATAGTGTGCTGAAATTTATTGTCACTTGTTACTATGGAAAACAATCCTTTGAGGGATTTGTTTGCGGTATCTTCACCTCGACCAGAACCACAATTAGCTACCCCTTAACCTTCTGCACCTACTGAAAATGTTGAATATGAAATTCCTTCGGGTATGATAGAACAACTGCTGGCTAATCCTTATGTAGGAGATGGAACCGAACATCCTAATATGCACTTGATATATGTAGAACAAATTTGTGGATTGTTTAAGCTTACAGGTTTACCCATGGATGAAGTTATGAAAAAGGTTTTCCCTTTATCTTTGAAGGGAAAAGCATTGGCATGGTATAGGCTATATGCGATGATATTAGATCTTGGAATTGGAATCGTTTGATATTGGAGTTCCACCAAAAAAATATCCTATGCATCTAGTTCATCGTGATCGAAATTATATATGTAATGTTTGGCCTCGTGAAGGAGAAAGTATCGCTCTATCTTGGGGGAGGCTGAAGTCAATGTTATATTCATGCCCCAATCATGAGCTCTCGAGAGAAATTATTATCCATAACTTTTATGCTTGGCTTTCTCGTAATGAACAAACCATGCCTGATACTTCTTATGTTGGTTCTTTTATGAAGAAGACTATTGAATTCCGGTGGGATCTTTTGGAACGAATTAAATGCAACTCTGAAGATTTGGAACTCGACGAAGGTAAAGAGTCAGGTGTTAAACTTAAGTATGATTGTGTTAAATCTTTTATGGATACCGATGCTTTCCAAAAGTTTAGCACTAAATATGGACTTGACTCTAAGATAGTAGTCTCCTTTTGTGAATCATTTGCTACTGATGTTGATCTCCCTAAAGAGAAGTTGTTTAAATATCAACCACCTATTAAGGAAGAAATTAAAGAACCGGTACCAGTTAAAGAAGAAACTATACTTTACAATGTTGATCCAGTTGTTCCTACTTCTTATATTGAGAAACCACCTTTCCCTGTTAGGATACAGGAACATGCTAAAGTTTCAACTGTGGTTAACAAAAGCTATATTAGAACACCTAAACCTAATGAACAAATCAAAGTAGAACCTAGCATTGCTACAGTTAAAGATCTCTTGGAAGAAGATATAGATGGGCATGTTATTTACTTCTGTGAAGAAGCTGCTAGAATTGCCAAACCTGATAAAAAGGATAAACATAGACCTGTTGTTGGCATGCCTGTCATCTCAGTTAAAATAGGAGACCACTGTTATCATGATTTATGTGACATATGTGCTAGTGTGAGTGCTATTCCTTATACCTTATATCAAGAAATTATAAATGATATAGCACACACAGAGATAGAAGAAATAGATGTTACTATTAAACTTGCTAATAGAGACACTATATCACCAATTGGGATTGTTAGAGATGTTGAAGTCTTGTGTGGGAAAATAAAATACCCTACTGATTTTCTTGTTCTTGGTTCCCCACAAGATGACTTTTGTCCTATTATATTTGGTAGACCTTTCTTGAACACCGTTAATGCTAGAATAGATTGTGAGAAAGAAACTATCGGTGTTAGTATTGGTGATGAGTCTCATGAGTTTAATTTTTCCAAGTTTAGTAGAAATCTTCATGAAAAGGAATTTCCTAGTAAGGATGAATTAATTGGTCTTGCTTCTATTGTTGTACCACCTATAGATCCTTTAGAACAATATTTGCTAGACCATGAAAATGATTTACTTATGCATGAAAGAAATGAAATAGATAAAAATTCCTTTGAACAACGTCCTCTACTTAAACACAATTTGCCTATTGAAACTCTAGGAGGTCCTCCTCCACCTAAAGGTGATCCTGTGTTTGAATTAAAACAATTGCCAGACACTTTGAAATATGCTTATCTTGATGAAAAGAAAATATATCATGTTATTATTAGTGCTAATCTTTCAGAACATGAAGAAGAAAGATTATTGAAAGTTCTAAGGAAGCACCGAGCTGCTATTGGATATACTCTTGATGATTTATAGGGCATTAGTCCCACTCTATGTCAGCACAAAATTAATATGGAACCTGATGCTAAACCCGTTGCTGATCACCAATGTCGGTTAAACCCAAAAATGAAGGAAGTGGTAAGAACGGAAATATTAAAACTTCTGGAAGTAGCTATAATCTATCATATAGCTGATAGTAGATGGGTAAGTCATGTTCATTGTGTCCCGAAGAAAGTAGGTATTACTGTTGTTCTTAATGATAAGAATGAATTTATTCCACAAAGAATTGTTACATGCTATAGAATGGTAATAGATTTTAGAAAATTAAAGAAAGCAACTAGAAAAGATCATTACCCTTTGCCTTTTATTGATCAAATGCTTGAAAGATTATCTAAGCAGACACACTTTTGCTTCCTTGATGGATATTCTGGCTTTTCACAAATACATGTTTCTCAACCAGATCAAGAAAATACCAATTTTAGTTGTCCTTTTGGAACCTATGCTTATAGACATATGCCTTTCGGTTTATGTAATGCACCTGCTACCTTTCTAAGATGTATGACTGCTATATTCTTTAACTTTTGTGAAAAGATTGATGAGGATTTCATGGATGACTTTTCTATTTATGGAATGTCTTTTGATGACTGTTTAAGCAATCTTGATCGAGTTTTGCAGAGATGTGAATAAACAAATCTTGTCTTGAATTGGGAGAAGTGCTACTTTATGGTTAATGAAGGCATTGTCTTGGGTCATAAAATTTCTGAAAGAGGTATTGAAGTGGACAAAGCTAAGGTTGATGCAATTGAGAAAATGCCATGTCCTAAAGATATAAAAGGTATTCGTAGTTTCTTAGGTCATGCTGGTTTCTATAGGAGATTTATCAAAGACTTTTCAAAAAATTATATGCCTCTTACTAGTCTCTTGCAAAAGGATATTCCCTTTGTTTTTTATGGTGATTGTTTAGAAGCCTTTGAAACACTTAAGAAAGCTTTAATTTCTGCACCTATTGTTCAACCACCTGATTGGAACTTGTATTTTGAAATTATGTGTGATGCTAGTGATTATGTTGTTGGCGTTGTTCTAGGACAAAGAGTTGATAAGAAAGTTAATGTAATCCGTTCTGCTAGTAAAACTCTAGACAATGCTCAAAGAAATTATGCTACTACTGAAAAGAATTCTTAACAGTGGTGTTTGCCTGTGATAAGTTTAGAGCTTATATTGTTGATTCCAAAGTATTTGTTCACACCGATCATGTTATTATTAAATATCTTATGGAAAAGAAAGATGCTAAACCTAGACTTATTCGGTGGGTTCTCTTATTACAAGAATTTGATTTGCATATCATTGATGGAAAAGGAGTGTAACACCCCGAGAATCATGCTACAGTAACTCCACACTAACGATGACATGTCACCCTGGTTACTAGGCTAAATTGCCCCTTAATTAAAAATCAATTCAAATTCAAATTTTAAATGCAAGTCAAAAATTTACATCTTCAAAAATGCAAACTAAATAGTTCATAATTTTGCAAAAATTCCTCATTGACTATGTTGAGGAAAACAACATCACTTAAATTCTTGAAATGCCTCTGGCATCCAAAACTGTAGCAAAACAGTCCCAAAATTAAATCATTTCTATTTTAAACAAAATTCAAATGGATTCAGTTAACCCTCAAACTTTTGTGGCAGTGCATTTTATTACATATTACTTATGTGGCAAAGTGTCACATTTTACAGAAGTCATCTGGTAGCTAGAATAAAAAAATAGTAGCTAAAGAAATAATAAAAGGAAAAGGGAATTGGAAAAGCCCAGAGATGCACTGTGCTGCGGGCCTAAGTCAAACAGTGGAAGGCCCAGCCCAACTCCATCTCCATCCACCTCCCGCTACAGGAGGCACAGGGGAGCGTGGTGGCCATCCTGGCCTTCCTGGCCGGCGATGCCGCCCTGCACCCATCCCACGGCTCCCCCTGAGGTTAAGAGCAACCCACGACCCCTCCCCCAAACCCTAGCATCCCCAGAACCCCCTTCCTCTCGCTCCCTCTCTCTCTCCCTCTCGGTTTCCCTCACCCGAGCAAGGTCGTTGTCGTACCTCCACCGTCTACGTGCTCTGGAGGCGTCCCCAAGCCCCAGACCACGTCCAGGAGGACCGCCCGCATCGACTTCTTCCATCCCGAGCACCCAATCGAGCGGATGCACCCCGTATGCTCGCCATCGAGCTCTTCTTCCTCCCTCGGTCGTCGCCGTTCGTCTTTGATTTTGGCGTCGCCGGGTCCTCCCCGAGCTCGCCTTGCACCCCTACAGGACCGTAGTGAGCACCGCCTCGCCTCCCCACTCTCCCCTGGCTCGCGCACGAGCTCTAGCTACCTCTCCCGAGATCTCCGGCACCACCGTCCGCCATGGCCGTCGAATACGACGAGGCCGTGCTCGCCTTCTCCTTCTGGTAGTGTGGGCGTGCTCGAGGCGTCCAATATATGTCGCCTAACCCGTTGCCCTGCTCGATTTGAAGCTCAGGTTCTGTTGTGACCAAACACCGTAGCCACCGCCGCTCACCGCCGTGACCGCCGTCAACCCCGACAGTGCTTGCGGTCGCCCCGGCCCGTGCCTGCTGGCTGCGGCCCTGCCTACAGCCCCGCCAATGCTGCTTTCTCTGCCTACTGCTGTTGTTGTTGAGCCACTGCTACTCTGTATTGTTGTTGCTGCTTTTGCTTTGCGGCTAGAGCTGTTGTTTTGCTGGTACTCTTGCCGCTGCTGCTGCCTCTTGCTGCTCCCCGGCCGCCGTTCTGCTTCTTGCCGCCGCTGCCGCTGGCGCCTGCTGCCGATGCTAGCACTGCTCTGTTGTTGGTGCTACTGCTAACTGCTATCGTTGGCTGCTGCGGTTACTGAATGGCCGGCTATTGCGTGTGTGTGCTACCACATGGCGTGTGTGTGCTACCACATGGCGTGTGTGGTGAATGCATGTGTGTTTGGCCGGCTGGACTATGCCCAGTAATGGTCGGCCCTTGCTTAGATTAGCAATACTAGGTCTAGCTAGTATTAATTGTTGCTAAGTTAGTCTAGTAGTAGATGACATGTAGGCCCCCTTTCAAATAAGTTAGGTTTATTTAATTGTTTAGGTAGATAGTCTATGACATGTGGGTCACACCTACCCTTTTGACTAGTCAAATTGACTTGGTCAATTCGTATTAATCTAAATATAATAATTCCAAAATATTGTTAAAATTTTAGAAAATAATATAAATTAAGCTGTAGCTCGGATGAAAATAATTTGTATATGAAAAATGATTAGAAAAATATTACGAATCCAAATATGCTATCCACATGTCTGTCACGTGCCTCTAGCATGACAAACATGGAAACTTTTCCCCTCTTTTATCTATCCGGAAAATGCCAAACTCCAGGAAAACATTCCCGGATGTTTTTCCCCTTCGCCTGTATCGAGTAGTAGGTATTTTTAAAATGACTTTTTTGAGGTTTTATTGCAACAGTAGTACTCTTTGCTTTATTTGAGTTTTTGTGTATTTAATTTTACATTAGTAAAATGTTCATGTTGTAGAAAATATTTTCTGAAAATTTTGATATATTATATGCCTATATAATTTTTTATTTATCTGAAAAAATGTTTTAAAAAAAGGTAACCGACTTACCGGGCCGTGTCCGGCTAGGACACTTGGCCCGGCCAGCTTTAAAAGCTGAGGCCCACGACCCCGACAGCCCAAGCTGTGTCGCGCCCTGCCGAACCCTAGCGCCGCCCCGCCAGCGCCGCGCGCCGCCGCCCGCCTCCCGTCACTACCCGCCATCCCGCCAGCGCCACTCGCCGCCGCCCGCCGCCGTCCCGCCGCCGCCGCCGACCTCGCCGGAGGTAGCCGCCGCCGTCGCAGTTCGTCGGTTTTCTCAGAAAAACCGTTTGGTTTTTTCTAGATCTCATTTTTTATATAAATCGGTTCGTCCGGCTTTCTGTCGGTTTATTTATTTAGTGGACGTTCGACCGTACGTTCATTTTAACAAACGTTGTTCGTCCGTTAGCCGCAGACAGCGAACGTTCGTTCGTTAGCCTGTTCGTCAGTTTTACTTTTTCCAGGGTTTTTCCACGATTATTTTTTATCGCGATTTCTGCCCTGATATTCGTTTTAGTTTATCTTTTCGCTCGTTTATCCAAATCAGGTGAAGCAAGCGCCTAGATCTTCGTCTCGAAGCCCTCTTTCTGTTTTACCAACTTGAACAGGATTTTGACACAGTAAAATTTGACTTTAGTCTAGATTAGTAATCAAATCCTGTTTCTTTCGCAATTTGAGTTTCGTTGCTTCGTTCGATTTGATTCCTTTTGCAAACCGGAGTTCTTCAGTTGAACTTTCTAGTTAGATCTTCTTATTTGAATTTTACCCGTGCATCTTTGCTTGATTGCTTATGTATGCTATTGCTTGTTTGCGATAGAACACCCGAAGTGCGAAG
Source organism: Triticum dicoccoides (assembly GCF_002162155.2). Classification (NCBI taxonomy): domain Eukaryota; kingdom Viridiplantae; phylum Streptophyta; class Magnoliopsida; order Poales; family Poaceae; genus Triticum; species Triticum dicoccoides. The sequence goes on from NC_041392.1 coordinate 292,752,731, forward strand.
CGTGCAACTACGAGTCACTAGGTTTTGCAGATCGTCAGCAAGGCAAGTTCACACTTTGATCATATCCCTTTCATACCCAGTTTTTATGCATTAGCTTCAATCCTCAAACATTGCATGATTAGGATGTGATTAACATGTGGGTATTGGGAAGTAGTTGATGAGGTAGAACCTATTACCTGTTTCATTATCAAACCCTTGCGAGTTACTTCTATGTTATGTTTATAACGCTATGCTATGCTAGTAGACGTGGATTGGGTTTGAGTGTATCCATGACAGATGTGAGTTTGTTAATTAATGGTTCAACCCTAAGGTGGCAACTTTAATACACATCTGGGTGGATTGTTGGTTTTGGGCACCTGGGGTTATACCAGTGTTGTCCTAGGAGATCCCGGGGTTATACCGTGTGATCCTCCTATGGTCCGCCACCCAGGCTCAAAGGGATCATAAGATTATTCATGCTAGAAAATTCCGTGTGCAGCCACAAGCTATTATCGGCTCTAGCATAGTGGAGTAAGTTGCATGACCTCTTCCAGTGGTAGGCTAGCAGATGTAGGGGATGTAGGTTGGAGCTGTCTACTCGGGGTTAGAGTTAATGCTTCTGAAAAACTGTGTCTCAGTCATCCATTTATCAAACACCATGTAGTGCGAGAAATCCAATGGAGGAGATCGAGTCTTGTGGGGAAAAGTGCACAAACCTCTGCAGAGTGTACAAACTAATCATGATTAGCCGTGTCCTCGGTTATGGACAACTTGAGTATATGGTTCTTGGATTATCATATGGATCTCATCACTCTAAATTAATTTGTTGGGTTGTTAATTACTTTTTAATTGGGATTGAGATGGGGTACCATTCTCAATGTTTATCAACTACCATGATAGTTAAATAAAATATACACCTTTGCAATAGGGAAAAATTGGCTTTTCGCAAAAAACGTTATAACCATAGAGCTTTTCCACCAGCCATATATGCATGTAGTGATAGTTATTATTCATCATTATCCTATGGTGTGAATTTGCTAGTACATTCAATGTACTGACCCTTTGTGGCTGCAACATCTCATGTTGCAGGAATCTTACGACGAGTAAGTGATACATTAGGGTTATGATTTCTACACTCAACTTTGCCATTGGTGTTGATGGGAATCCACAACCTTGTTGTACTTGCGTTATTTTGGATTGAGGTAATAGTATTTACGTAACTTTATACATGTGATTTACCTTTGTTATAAATCCTGGAGTATTGTGTGTGTCAGCATACCGATCCAGGGATGATACTTAAGCACAGAGTCTTCACTGTCTGAGGTCGGGTCACTACACCCCGGCCGCCGTTCTGCTGCTTGCCGCCGCTGCCGCTGGTGCCTGCTGTCGATGCTAGCACTGCTCTATTGTTGGTGCTACTGCTAACTACTACCGTTGGCTGCTGCGGTTACTGAATGGCTGGTTGTTGCTTGTGTGCTGCTACATGGCGTGTGTGTTGAATGCGTGTGTGTTTGGCCGGTTGGACTATGCCCAGTAATGGCCGGCCCTTGCTTAGATTAGCACTACTAGGTCTATCTAGTATTAATTGGTGCTAAGTTAGTCTAGTAGTAGATGACATGTAGGCCCCCTTTTAAATAAGTTAGGTTTATTTAATTGTTTAGGTAGATAGTCTATGACATGTGGGTCACACCTGCCCTTTTGACTAGTCAAATTGACTTGGTCAATTTGTATTAAACTATATATAATAATTTCAGAATATTGTTAAAATTTTAGAAAATCATATAAATTAAGCTATAGCTCGGATGAAAATAATTTATATATGAAAAATGATCAAAAAGTATGACGAATCCGAATATGTTATCCACATATCTGTCACGTACCTCTAGCATGACTAACATGGAAACATTTCCCCTCTTTCATTTGTCCGGAAAATGCCAAACTCCAGGAAAACATTCCCGGATGTTTTTCCCCTTCGCCTGTATCGAGTAGTACCGCGTTAGATCACCCCTAGCACATCGTTTTACCATGTTATGCTTTATGATGCTTTGTTTGTTTTATATTTATTGTGTCTTCCCCCTCTTCTCTCCGGTGGACCCCGAGGCTAATGATGCCCCGCTGATTGACTATGTCGGCAAAGACACTTCGGTCTTTTCAACAGAGCATCCAGGCAAGCCCCCCCTTGATCTTGCCTATTCTTCTCTCTACTGCTTGCATTAGAGTAGTGTAGCATGTTACTGCTTTCGGGTAATCCTATTCTGTTGCATAGCCTTTCATTGTTGCTACAGTTGTTGATACCTTACCTGCAAACCGAAATGCTTAGTATAGGATGCTAGTTTATCATCAGTGACCCTACATTCTTGTCCATCTGCCATGCTATACTATCGGGCCATGATCACTAGGGAGGTGATAACGGGTATATATTATATATCTTATACATGATACATGTGATGACTAAAGACGGGTCGTCTCGTAGAGTACCCGCGAGTGATTCACGGATTGGGGGCTGAAAGGACCTTTGTCCCAACGACCCTCTAGGTGGATCTTTGTGGCGGAGCGATGGGGAAGATTGAGACCACCTAGGAGAGAGGTGGGCCTGGCCTGTTCGGTGTCCGTGGTTACATCAATTAACACACTTAACGAGATCTTGGTATTTGATCTGAGTCTGGCCACTGGCCTATATGGACTAACCAACTGCGCGGGAACAGTTATAGGAACTCGACATCGTGGTATCAGCCAAGCCTTCGTGACGTTAGCGACTGAGCGGCGCACGCTAGGTTGGACCGCGTAACGCAACTTCCTTTGTAATGGAGGTTGCTAGGTCTGCTCACCGGCCACGTACGCAACATGCAGGTGTGCAATGTGCGATGGGCCCAGACCCCTGCGCGCGCATAGGATTTAGACCGGCGTGCTGACCTCTCTGTTGTGCCTAGGTGGGGCTACGACGTGTTGATCTTTTGAGGCCGGGCATGACCCAGGAAAGTGTGTCCGGCCAAAGGGGATCGAGCGTGTTGGGAAATGTGGTGCACCCCTGCACGGAAGTTTATCTATTTGAATAGCCGCGTCCCTCAGTAAAAGGACGACCCGGAATTGTACCTTGACCTTATGACAACTAGAACTGGATACTTAATAAAATACGCCCTTCCAAGTGCTAGATACAACCCGGTGGTCGCTCTCTCACAGGGCGACGAGGGGAGGATCGCTGGGTAGGAATATGCTATGCGATGATACTTGGTTAACTTACCATCTACTCTCTTCTTATGCTTCAAGATGGAGGCTGCCAGAAGCGTAGTCTTCGATAGGACTAGCTATCACCCTCTTATTCTAGCATTATGAAGTTCAGTCCATAGATACTATCCATTTCATTGATACCAATGCATATGTAGTACAGATCCTTGCTTGCGAGTACTTTGGATGAGTACTCATGGTTGCTTTGCTCCCTCTTTTCCCCCTTTTCCATTTTTCTCGGATGTTGCTACCAGATGATGGAGTCTAGGAGCTAGAGGATCCCGAGGATGTTTCTACGTGGAGTTCGGCTTTGAGAAGTAGTTAGGAGGTCCCAGGAAGGAGGCCTTGCCTTTTCGATTGTTGCTATGTTTGTGCTAGCCTTCTTAAGGCAAATTTGTTTAACTTATGTCTGTACTCAGATATTGTTGCTTCCGTTGACTCTTGTGTATTCGAGCTTATGTATTCGAGCCGTTGAGAACCCTGGCTTGTAATATAAAGCTTGTATTATTTTAATTTGTGTCTAGAGTTGTGTTGTGATATCTTCCCGTGAGTCCCTGATCTTGGGCATACACATTTGCGTGCATGATTAGTGTACAGTCAAATCGGGGGCGTCACAAGGAGCGGAGAACCCAGTAGCTGATAATTTATGTAGGCGTGAAAATGTGTTTGATGACCCACTACCTATTGATGATAGGTTTCCGGATGAGCAGTTAGCTGCAATAAATGTTTCTCATGGTACTCCTTGTTATGTTGATTATGCTAATTACATTGTTGCTAAATATTTACCGCCTAGCTTTACATACTAACAAAAGAAAAAAATCTTCTATGATTTAAGACATTACTTTTGTGATGACCCACACCTTTATAACGAAGGAGTAGATGGAAATATTAGACGTTGTGTACCTGAGCATGACCAGGGACAAATCCTACAGAAATGTCACTCTGAAGCTTATGGATGGCATCATGCTGGAGATAGAACTGCTCATAAGGTATTGCAGTCTGGATTTTATTAGCCTACTCTCTTCAACGATGCCCGTAAGTTCGTCTTATCTTGTGATGAATGTCAAAGAATAGGTAATATCGGTAAGCGTCAAGAAATGCCTATGAATTATTCACTTGCTGTTGAACCATTTTGATGTTTGGGGATTTGATTATATGGGACCTTTTCCTTCCTCTAAGGGGTATACACATATTTTGGTTGCTGTTGATTATGTTACTAAATGGTGACACGTCTCCAACGTATCTATAATTTTTGATTGCTCCATGCTATTATATTATTTATTTTGGATGTTAATGAGCCTTATTTTACACTTTTATATCATTTTTGGGACTAACCTACTAACCGGAGGCCGAGCCCAAATTGCTGTTTTTTTGCCTATTTTAGAGTTTTGCCGAAAAGGAATATCAAACGAAGTCCAAACGAAATGAAACCTTCGGGAACGTGATTTTCCCAACGAACGTGATCCAGGAGACTTGGAGTGGGCATCAAGAAACAATCGAGGAGGCCACAAGGCAGGGGGCGCGCCTACC
>NC_041392.1:292757634-292787167 GCF_002162155.2 Triticum dicoccoides
GGGCGAGCCCTCCACCCTCGTGGGCCCCTCGTTGCTCCACCGACGTACTTCTTCCTCCTATATATATCCACGTATTGTCCAAACATCCAGGAGCACCACGAAAACCTAATTCCACCACCGCAACCTTCTGTACCAGAGAAATCCCATCTTGGGGACTTTTCTGGAGCTCCGCCGGAGGGGGCATTGATCACAGAGGGCCTCTACATCAACTCCATGGCCTCTCCTGTGATGTGTGATTAGTTTACTTCAGACCTTCGGGTCCATACCTAGTAGCTAGATGGCTTCTTCTCTTTCTTTGGATCTCAATACAAAGTTCTCCTCGATTCTCTTGGAGATCTATTTGATGTAACACTTCTGTTTGCGGTGTGTTTGTCGAGATCCGATGAATTGTGGGTTTATGATCAAGTTTATCTATGAACAATATTTGAATCTCCTCTGAATCCTTTTATATATGATTTGTTTATCTTTGCAAGTCTCTTCGAAGTATCAGTTTGGTTTGGCCTACTAGATTGATCTTTCTTGCAATGGGAGAAGTTCTTAGCATTGGGTTCAATCTTGCGTTGCTCGATCCCAGTGATAGAAAGGGAAACGACACGTATTGTATTGTTGCCATCGAGGATAAAAAGATGGGGTTTATATCATATTGCATGAGTTTATCCCTCTACATCATGTCATCTTACTTAAAGCATTACTCTGTTCTTATGAAATTAATACTCTAGATGCATGCTGGATAGCGGTCGATGTGGAGTAATAGTAGTAGATGCAGAATTGTTTCGGTCTACTTGTCACGGACCTGATGCCTATATACATGATCATGCCTAGATATTCTCATAATAATTCGCTTTTCTATCAATTGCTCAACAGTAATTCGTTTACCCACCGTAATACTTATGCTCTTGAGAGAAGCCACTAGTGAAACCTACGGCCCCCGGGTCTATCTTCCATCATATTAATCTTCCAACACTTAGCTATTTCTATTGCCATTTTATTTTACTTTGCATCTTTATTTCTATTTATCATAAAAATACCAAAAAAATATCTTATCATATCTATCAGATCTCACTCTCGAAAGTGACCGTGAAGAGATTGACAACCCCTTTATCGCGTTGGTTGCGAGGTTCTTATTTGTTTGCGTAGGTGCGTGGGACTCGAGCATGATCCTACTGGATTGATACCTTGGTTCTCAAAAACTGAGGGAAATACTTACGCTACTTTACTGCATCACCCTTTCCTCTTCAAGGGAAAACCAACGCAGTGCTTAAGAGGTAGCAAGAAGGATTTCTGGCGCCATTGCCGGGGAGATTCGCGCCAAGTTAAGTCAAGATTTGACTCCCGACAATGAGCCATTTCTGGCGCCGTTGCCGGAGAGTCTATGCGCAAGTCAAGACATACCAAGTACCCATCACAAACTCTTATCCCTCGCATTACATTATTTGCCATTTTCCTCTCGTTTTCCTCTCCCCCACTTCAACCTTATCATTTTATTCGCCCTCGTTTTCCGTTCCCCTTCTCTTTTTTCTATTTGCCTTTTTTTTGCCTATTTTCTGTTTGCTTGTGTGTTGGATTGCTTGCTTGTCACGATGGCTCAAGATAATACTAAATTGTGTGACTTTGCCAATACCAACAATAATGATTTTATTAGCACCCCGATTGCTCCTCTTACCAATGCTGAATCTTGTGAAATTAATGCTGCTTTGTTGAATCTTGTCATGAAATATCAATTCGCCGGCCTTCCTAGTGAAGATGCCGCTACCCATCTAGACAAATTTGTTGATTTGTGTGATATCGAAAAGAAGAAAGATGTGGATAATGATATTGTTAAATTGAATCTATTTCCGTTTTCGCTTAGAGATCGTGCTAAAGCATGGTTTTCGTCTTTGCCTAAAAATAGTATTGATTCATGGAATAAGTGGAAAGATGCTTTTATCTCTAAGTATTTTCCTCCCGCTAAGATCATCTCTCTTAGAAACGATATTATGAATTTTAAGCAACTTGATCATGAACATGTTGCACAAGCTTCGGAGAGGATGAAATTAATGATTCGTAATTGCCCTACACATGGTTTGAATCTTTGGATGATTCTACAAAATTTTTATGCCGGATTGAATTTTTCTTCTAGAAATCTTTTAGATTTGGCCGCGGGAAGCACTTTTATGGAAATCACTTTAGGAGAAGCTACCAAACTCCTAGATAATATTATGGTTAATTATTCTCAATGGCACACTGAAAGATCTACTAATAAAAAAGTGCATGCGATAGAAGAAATTAATGTTTTGAGTGGAAAGATGGATGAACTTATGATTTTTTTCTAATAAGAGTGTTTCCTCTGATCCTAATGATATGCCTTTGTCTACTTTGATTGAGAACAATAATGAATCTATGGATGTGAATTTTGTTGGTAGGAACAATTTTGGTAACAACACGTATAGAGGTAATTTTAATTCTAGGCCGTTTCCTAGTAATTCCTCTAATAATTATGGTAATTCCTACAACAATTCTTATGGAAATTTTAATAAGATGCCCTCTGAATTTGAGAGTAGTGCTAAGGAGTTTATGAATTCGCAAAAGAATGTCAATGCTTTGCTTGAAGAAAAATGGCTTAAGGTTGATGAATTGGCTAGGAACGTTGATAGAATTTCTCTTGATGTTGATTCTTTGAAACTTGGATCTATTCCACCTAAGCATGATATCAATGAGTCTCTCAAATCCATGATAATTTCCATTGATGAGTGCAAAGAAAGAACCGCTAGGATGCGTGCTAAGAAAGATTGCTTTGTGAAAGCGTGTTCTTCTAGTTTTTATGAAAATAAAGATGAAGATCTAAAAGTTATTGATGTGTCTCGTATTAAATCTTTCTTTTGCAATATGAATCTTGATAATGATGGGACTTAAGATGAGCCACCTTTACCTATAAGGCGTTCCAAAAATTCAGAGTTTTTAGATCTTGATGCAAAAATTGGTAAAAGTGGGATTGAAGAGGTCAAAACTTTAGACATTAATGAACCCACTATTTTGGATTTCAAGGAATTTAATTATGATAATTGCTCTTTGATAGATTGTATTTCCTTGTTTCAATTCGTACTAAATTCTCCTCATGCTTATAGTCAAAATAAAGCTTTTACTAAACATATCGTTGATGCTTTGATGCAATCTTATGAAGAAAAACTTGAGTTGGAAGTTTCTATCCCTAGAAAATTTATTATGAGTGGGAACCTACTATTAAAATTAAAATTAAAGATCATGAATGCTATGCTTTGTGTGATTTTTGTGCTAGTGTTTCCACGATTCCGAAAACCTTATCTGATTTGCTAGGATTCTGTGAATTTGATGATTGTTCTTTAAACTTGCACCTTGCGGATTCCACTATTAAAAAACCTATGGGAAGAATTAATGATGTTCTTATTGTTGCAAATAGGAACTATAAGCCCGTAGATTTCATTGTTCTTGACATAGATTGCAATCCTTCATGTCCTATTATTTTTGGTAGACCTTTCCTTAGAACGGTTGGTGCAATTATTGATATGAAGGAAGGGAATATTAAATTCCAATTTCCATTAAGGAAAGGCATGGTAAACTTCCCTAGAAAGAAAATTAAATTACCATATGAATGTATTATGAGATCCACTTATGGATTACCTACCAAAGATGGCAATACCTAGATCTATCCTTGCTTTTATGCCTAGCTAGGGGCGTTAAACGATAGCGCTTGTTGGGAGGCAACCCAATTTTATTTTTATTCCTTGCTTTTTGCTCCTGTTTAGTAATAAATAATTTATCTATCCTCTGTTTTGGTTGTATTTTTTGTTTTTAATTAGTGTTTATGCCAAGTAGAACCGTTGGGAAGACTTGGGGAAAGTCTTTTTGATCTTGCTGTAAAAAACAAAAACTTTAGCGCCCATGAGAATTGCTACCATTCTTATTTGGAGAGTGATATTTAGTTAATTATTTTTGCAGATGATTAATATATAAATTCCTCACGTCCAGAAATTTATTTTAGAATTTTTGGGGTTCCAGAAGTTTGCGTTAGCTACAGATTACTACAGACTGTTCTGTTTTTGACAGATTCTGTTTTTCGTGTGTTGTTTGCTTATTTTGATGAATCTATGGCTAGTAAAAGAGTTTATAAACCTTAGAGAAGTTGGAATAAAGTAGGTTTAACACCAATATAAATCAAGAATGAGTTCATTACAGTAACTTGAAGTGGTGTTTTGTTTTCTTTCGCTAACGGAGCTCACAAGATTTTCTATTTAAGTTTTGTGTTGTGAAGTTTTCAAGTTTTGGGTAAAGATTTGATGAATTATGGAACAAGGAGTGGAAAGAGCCTAAGCTTGGGGATGCCCATGGAACCCCAAGGTAAAATTCAAGGACACCAAAAATCCTAAGCTTGGGGATGCTCCGAAAGGCATCCCATCTTTCGTCTTCGTCTATCGGTAACTTTACCTGGAGCTATATTTTTATTCACCACATGATATGTGTTTTTCTTGGAGCGTCGTGTATGATTTTTGTCTTTAATTTTTAGTTTACCACAATCATCCTTGCTGTACAGACCTTTTGAGAGAGACTCACATGATTTGAAATTTATTAGAATACTCTATGTGCTTCACTTATATCTTTTGAGCCATATAGATTTTGCTCTAGTGCTTCACTGATATCTTTTAGAGCACGGTGGTGGATTTATTTTATGGAAATAATTGATCTCTCATGCTTCAGTTATATTATTTTGAGAGTCCTTTAGAAAAACATGGAAATTTGCTTTTAGGAATAATATAAAAACTTTCATAGAAAGTGCATTGAATACTATGAGAAGTTTGATACTTGATAATTGTTTTGAGGTATGGAGATGGTGATATTAGAGTCATGCTAGTTGAGTAGTTGTGAATTTGAGAAATAATTGTGTTGAAGTTTGTGATTCCCGTAGCATGCACATATGGTGAACCGTTATGTGACGAAGTCGGAGCATGATTTATTTATTGATTGTCTTCCTTATGAGTGGCGGTCGGGGACGAGCGATGGTCTTTTCCTACCAATCTATCCCCCTAGGAGCATTCGTGTAATACTTTCTTTCGATAACTAATAGTTTTTTGCAATAAGTATGTGAGTTCTTTATGACTAATGGTGAGTCCATGGATTATACGCACTCTCATCCTTCCACCATTCCTAGCCTCTCTAATACCACACACTTTTCGCCGGTATCATACACCCACCATATACCTTCCTCAAAACAGCCACCATACCTACCTATTGTGAAATTTCCATAGCCATTCTAAGATATATTGCCATGCAACTTTACACCGTTCCATTATTATGACATGCTTCATCATTGTCATATTTCTTGCATGATCATGTAGTTGACATCGTATTTGTGGCAAAGCCACTGTTCATAATTTTTCATACATGTCACTCATGCATCATTGCACATCCCGGTACACCGCTGGAGGCATTCACATAGAGTCATATTTTGTTCTAAGTATCGAGTTGTAATTCTTGAGTTGTAAGTAAATAAAGTGTGATGATCATCATTATTAGAGAATTGTCCCAAGTGAGGAAAGGATGATGGAGACTATGATTCCCCCACAAGTCGGGATGAGACTCCGGACGAAAAAAGAGAAATGCCAAAAAAAGGAGAAGGCCCAAATAAAAATGAGAGAAAAAGAGAGAAGGGACAATGATACTATCCTTTTCCACGCTTGTGCTTCAAAGTAGCACCATGATCTTCATGATAGAGAGTCTCCTATGATATCACTTTCATATTCTAGTGGGATTTTTTCATTATAGAACTTGGCTTGTATATTCCAATGATGGGCTTCCTCAAAATGCCCTAGGTCTTCGTGAGCAAGCAAGTTGGATGCACACCCACTTAGTTTCTTTTGTTGAGCTTTCATACACTTATAGCTCTAGTGCATCCGTTGCATGGCAATCCCTACTCACTCACATTGATATCTATTGATGGGCATGTCCATAGCCCGTTGATACGCCTAGTTGATGTGAGACTATCTTCTCCTTTTTGTCTTCTCCACAACCACCATTCTATTCCACCATAGTGCTATATCCATGGCTCACGCTCATGTATTGCGTGAAGATTGAAAAAGTTTGAGAACATCAAAAGAATGAAACAATTGCTTGGCTTGTCATCGGGGTTGTGCATGATTTAAATATTTTGTGTGGTGAAGATGGAGCATAGCCAGACTATATGATTTTGTAGGGATAGCTTTCTTTGGCCATGTTATTTTGAGCAGACATAATTGCTTAGTTAGTATGCTTGAAGTATTATTATTTTTATGTCAATATTAAACTTTTATCTTGAATCTTTCGGATCTGAACATCCATGCCACAATAAAGAAAATTACATTGAGACAGATGTTCGAAAGCATTCCACATCAAAAATTCTTTTTTATCATTTACCTACTCGAGGACGAGCATGAATTAAGCTTGGGGATGCTTGATACGTCTCCAACGTATCTATAATTTTTTATTGCTCCATGCTATTATATTATCTATTTTGGATGTTAACGGGCTTTACTTTACACTTTTATATCATTTTTGGGACTAACCTACTAACCAGAGGCCCAACCCAAATTGCTGTTTTTTTTGCCTATTTTAGAGTTTCGCCGAAAAGGAATATCAAACGGAGTCCAAACGGAATGAAACCTTCGGGAACGTGATTTTCTCAACGAACGTGATCCAGGAGACTTGGAGTGGGCGTCAAGAAACAATCGAGGAGGCCACGAGGCAGGGGCGCGCCCTCCACCCTCATGAGCCCTTCGTTGCTCCACTGACGTACTCCTTCCTCCTATATATATCCACGAAAACCTAATTCCACCGCTGCAACCTTCTGTACCCGAGAGATCCCATCTTGGGGCCTTTTCCGGAGCTCCACCGGTGTGGGCATTGATCATGGAGGGCCTCAACATCAACTCCATGGCCTCTCCGGTGATGTGTGAGTAGTTTACTTCAGACCTTCGGGTCCATAGCTAGTAGATAGATGGCTTCTTCTCTCTCTTTGGATCTCAATGCAAAGTTCTCCTCGATTCTCTTGGAGATCTATTTGATGTAACTCTTCTTTTTGCGGTGTGTTTGTCGAGATCGGATGAATTGTGGGTTTATGATCAAGTTTATCTATGAACAATATTTGAATCTCCTCTGAATTCTTTTATGTATGATTGGTTTATCTTTGCAAGTCTCTTCGAATTATCAGTTTGGTTTGGCCTACTAGATTGATCTTTCTTACAATGGGAGAAGTGCTTAGCTTTGGGTTCAATCTTGCGGTGCTCGATCCCAGTGACAGAAAGGGAAATGACACGTATTGTATTGTTGCCATCGAGGATAAAAAGATGGGGTTTATATCATATTGCATGAGTTTATCCCTCTACATCATGTCATCTTACTTAAAGCATTACTCTGTTCTTATGAACTTAATACTCTAGATGCATGCTGGATAGTGGTCTATGTGTGGAGTAATAGTAGTAGATGCAGAATCGTTTCGGTCTACTTGTCACGGGCGTGATGCCTATATACATGATCATGCCTAGATATTATCATAATTATTCTCTTTTCTATCAATTGATCGATGGTAATTCGTTTACCCACCGTAATACTTATGCTCTTGAGAGAAGCCACTAGTGAAAACTATGTCCCCCGGGTCTGTCTTCCATCATATTAATCTTCCAACACTTAGCTATTTCTATTGCCGTTTATTTTACTTGGCATCTTTATTTCTCTTTATCATAAAAATACCAAAAATATTATCTTATCACATCTATCATATCTCACTCTCGTAAGTGACCGTGAAGGGATTGACAACCCCTTTATCGTCTTGGTTGCGAGGTTCTTATTTGTTTGTGTAGGTGCGTGGGACTCGAGCGTGATCTCCTACTGGATTGATACCTTGGTTCTCAAAAACTGAGGGAAATACTTACGCTACTTTACTGCATCACCCTTTCCTCTTCAAGGGAAAACCAATGCAGTGCTCAAGAGGTAGCAAATGGGTAGAAGCTATTCCAACCAATAGTGTTGATCACAACACGTCTATTAAAATGCTTAAGGAAGTTATTTTAACAAGGTTTGGTGTCCCTAGATATTTAATGACTGATGGTGGTTCACACTTTATTCATGGTGCTTTCCGTAAAATGCTTGCCAAGTGTGATGTTAAGCATGGAATTGCATCAGCTTATCACCCTCAGTCTAGTGGTCAAGTTGTACTTAGCAATAGAGAAATAAAATTAATTTTGCAAAAGACTGTCAATAGGTCCAGGAAGAATTGGTCTAAGAAATTAGATGATGCACTTTGGGCTAGAACAACATATAAAAATCCTATGGGTATGTCTCCTTATAAAATGGTTTATGGAAAACCTTGTCATTTGCCTCGTGAGTTAGAACATAAAGCATTTTGGGCAATCAAAGAACTCAATTATGACTCCAAACTTGCTGGTGAAAAGAGGTTATTTGATATTAGCTCTCTAGATGAATGGAGAACCCAAGCTTATGAAAATGAAAAAGTATTCAAAGAAGAAGTTACAAGATGGCATGACAAAAGAATCCAAAAGTGTGAGTTTAAAGTCGGAGAATATGTTCTTTTGTACAACTCTCGTTTCAGATTCTTTACAGGAAAACTCCTCTCAAAATGGGAAGGCCCATATGTCATCGAGGAGGTTTATCGGTCTGGAGCCATCAAAATAAAAAATTCCGAAGGTACTAACCCAAAGTTTGTCAATGGGAAACAGATAAAACATTATATCTCAGGTACGCCCCCTAATGTTGAAAGTAATATTATCCAAACGTTGACACCGGAAGAACACATAAAAGAGTCTTTCCGGAACACACCAGAATCATGAAAATAAGGAGGTACGTGATACGATAAGTAAACAGACTCCGAAAAATCCACAATTTTTTTATCAGTTCTGGAATATTTAAAAAAATTGGAAATAAAGAAACTTCCAGGAAGCGTCCCCTGGTGGGCACAAGATACTAGGGTGCGCCAGGTTTGCCTGGCGCGCCCAGGTGGGTTGCCCACCTGGGACACCTTCCGGACTCCGTTTTTCTATAGTATGCTTGTCCTCCAAGATAAAAAATTCTATATATACTTCCCGAACCTGTTAATCACCGTACCACGGAGAAATCCTTTGTTCTCTTTTCTTGCTGTTTTTTGACAGATTCAGCTAGACCAATGTCATGTCTTCCTCACCTTTCAATAATGGGAAGAAGACACAAGGGTGGTTCAGGAGGATCGAAGGAGAGATGAAGCCGGAGAGGCTGCTATGGAGGAAGAAGAGGGAAATCCTTTTGGGGTTCACTCTCCGGCCTCCGAGAGGGGCACACTAGCCGGCATCTCCACTCACCCCAAAACTCATCAAGCTATGGGATTTTCACACAATCAAGTAAACCAAGAAGTGCAAGGAGAACTCCCTCCGAGGAGGCCTTTACACAGGTTACACCATAACAATTTTCATAATTTGATTCAAAATTATGGGTTCGAGAACACTCCTCGTAGGCACATACCGTCCAACTGGGACATATCTCGGCCAACAGAAAATAGTGCAGGAACTAAACCGTGGGGCCTTGAGAATAAACACATAATGGCTGAGGTGAAGAAAAACAGTGAAATAATTCATCAAGCCCTTTTTGGAGATTCAAGGTTTGAAGGATCTACTCATGATTATATTGGAGAATACTACTTCATCACCAACATCACCTTCTTCACCACTAAAAGAAAATTAAGTATCGGGTATGGGCACTCCCCTGGCTTCCTCCAAGCTTGGGGGTTGTGCCCCAGTATCATATCATCCCACTATCTTTTTGCTTTTACTTATTTTAGTTCGATATTTTGCTTTAGATGAATAAAATTTTAGTTCGATCCTTTCTTCTTTGAGAGTTTGCTTAGTGATCTATCCTTGTAATCATGTGCAAGTTATATCATAAAGTTAGTTTGAGTTTTTGCTTTCTTTACTTTCATGTTGCAAATAAAGAAAATAAATAAAGAAGGAAAAGGAGAAAGGAAATAAATAAAAGAAAGGAAATAAATTAATAAGACCATATACTAATCCTATGGTACGTGATGGCACCACATAAGTTAAAGTATAAGTAGAAAATTTTATTAGAGATTGACAAACACATCATTAGTCAATGATGCTACTCATGAAAGAATTAATAAGGGAAGAGAAGATTCACATATAAATATGTTATCCTAGAAATGTTTTGTGATTGTGTGCCCTCATCAAAATATTATATGCCAAAATTGTTGACATTGTACAAGGAAGAAAACTTAATGATTTATGTTTGTTTATATTCAAATAGAAGTCATATTGTCATGGATCTTTTAACATGTGGTGCTTGCCCCTATCTTTGCTAGCCAAAAATTCACTAAGTAGAGATACTACTTGTGCATCCAAAAGCACTTAAACCCAAATCTTATTTTCAGGTGTCCACCATACCTACCTAGGGATTGAGCAAGATCCCTCAAGTAAGTTGTCACCGGTGCAAAAAGGCAATAAAAATTGCTTCTAAAAGTGTGAGATCATTTAGTGTAAGAGAAAATTAAGTGTTGCATGAACTTGTGATGGTGAAGAATAAAAGCGGCAGACTATATAATAAAGGTCGCTATCACAAGGGGAAATGTAACGTGACGTTCTTCTGCACTAAGGGATTGAGCATACAAACAAATAATCGCATGGCAACCTCTGCTTCCCTCTGCGAAGGGCCTATTTTTACTTTTATGCAAGAGTCAAAGTTTTTCTCTCTATTCCTTTATCTTTCTCCTTTGGCAAGCATCATGTGGTGAGGAAAGATCTAGGCACATATGTCCAGTTGAATATGGGTGGCATGAGTTATTATTGTTGACATCACCCTTGAGGTGAGTACGTTGGGAGGCAAAACTATAAGCCCATATCTTTCTATGTTTCCGGTTGAAACGTTTTGCTCATGTGTATGCGGTGAGTGTTAGCAATCATAGAAGACTATATGATGGTTGAGTATGTGGACTTGCCTAAAGGCTCTGACACGTCACCCTTCATGAAAAGATGATGAATTGTAGTTGCAAAGTTGACTGAGAACATAGTTTGTTAGTTTCTAATAGAGTTTTTGCTTTATACTTTGATTGCGTGATGAACTATTACTTATTCATGAGAAGTATATGATAAAAGTTCTATGATGAAAGTACTATGTTTAATTTTTTTGCTGTTATAATAATCAACATGATGCTTCTATGTTTGTATTTTGTTTTTAACGACACCTCTCTCTCAAAGCATGTGGACATGTTTTTCGATTTCGGTTTTCGCTTGAGGATCAGCGAGGTCTAAGATTGGGGGAGTTGATACGTCCATTTTGCATCATGTTTTCTTACTGTTATTTATGATATTTTTATCTGTAAGAATTCGTTTTGGAGTAATTCTAATGCCTTTTCTCTATAATTTGCAAGGTACACACGAAGAGGGAGAATTTTGGCAGTTGGAAATCTGGACCTGTAAAAGCTACGTCAGGCTACCTATTCTGCACAACTCGAAACAAGCTGAAAGTTCACGGAGATTTTTGATGGAATATTTCAGAATTAATGGAGCAAATAACAACCAGAGAGGCCCACCAGGTGGGCACAACCCACCAGGGCGCGCCAGGGAGCCCAGGCGCGCCCTGGTGGGTTGTGCTCACCCAGGCCCACCTCCGGTGCCCATCATCTGGTATATAGGTCGTTTTGACCTAGAAAAAATAAGGAGAGGACTTTTGGAATGGAGCACCGCTGTCTCGAGGTGGAACTTGGGCAAGAGCACTTTTGCCTCTGGCGAAGCAATTCTGCCGAGGGAACTTCCCTCCCGGAGGGGGAAATCATCGTCATCATCATCACCAACAACTCTCCCATCTTGGGGAGGGTAATCTCCATCAACATCTTCAACACCATCTCCTCTCAAACCCTAGCTCATCTCTTGTGTTCAATCTTGTTATTGGAACTATATATTGGTGCGTGTGGGTGACTAGTAGTGTTGATTACATCTTGTAGTTGATTACTATATGGTTTATTTGGTGGAAGATTATATGTTCAGATCCAATATGCCATTTAATACCCCTCTGATCATGAGCATGTTTACCATTTGTGAGTAGTCACCTTTGTTCTTGAGGTCACGGGAGAAATCATGTTGCAAGTAATCATGTGAATTTGATATGTGTTCGATATTTTGATAGTATGTATGTTGTGATTCCCTTAGTGGTCTCATGTGAACGTCGACTACATCACACTTCACCATATTTGGGCCTAAGGGAATGCATTGTGGAGTAGCAATTAGATGATGGGTTGTGAGAGTGACAGAAGCTTAAACCCCAGTTTATGCGCTATTCCGTAAGGGACCGATTGGATCCAAAACTTTAATGCTATGGTTAGAATTTATTCTTAATACTTTTCTCGTAGTTGCGGATGCTTGCAGGAGGGTTAACCATAAGTAGGATGTTTGTTCAAGTAAGAACATCACCTAAGCACCGGTCCACTCACATATCAAATTATCAAAGTACCGAACACGAATTAAACCAACGTGATGAAAGTGACTAGATGAAATTCCTGTGTACCCTCAAGAATGCTTTTCTTATTATAGGAGACCGTTTTGGCCTGTCCTTTGCCTCAAAAGGATTGGGCTACCTTGCTGCACTTTTACTACTACTATCGTTACTTGCTCGTTACAAATTATCTTGCTATCAAACTACTCTGCTACTTACAATTTTAGCACTTGCAGACATCACCTTGCTGAAAACCACTTGTCATTTCCTTCTGCTCCTCGTTGAGTTCGACACTCTTACTTATCGAAAAGATCTACAATTGATCCCCTATACTTGTGGGTCATCATGATTTAACACGAATAGTTCACATCTTTATGTGATTAACACCCATAGTTCACATCGCCATGTAACCAACACCCAAAGGATTTACTAGAGTCAATAATGTAGTTCACATCGCTATGTGATTAACACCCAAAGAGCATAAGGTGTGATCTTGTTTTGCTTGTCAGATAAGTTTAGTCAATGGGTCTGCCACATTCAGATCCACATGTATTTTGCAAATTTCTATGTCTACAATGCTCTACATGGAGCTACTCAAGCTAAATGCTCCCACTTTCAATATGTATCCAAATCAAGACTCAGAGTCATCCAGATCAGTGTCAAAGCTTGCATCGACGTAACTATTTACGACGAACTCTTTATCACCTCCATAACCGAGAAACATTTCCTTAGTCCTCTTTAGGTACCCGAGGATAATTTTGACTGTTGTCCAGTGATCTACTCCTGGATCACTATTGTACCCCCTTGCCAAACTCATGGCAAGGCACACAACAGGTCTGGTACACAACATGGCATACTTTATAGAACCTATGACTAAGGCATAGGGAATGACTTTAATTCTCTCTATATATTCTACCGTGGTCGGGTTTTGAGTCTTACTCAACTTCACACCTTGTAACACAGGCAAGAACCCTTTCTTTGACTGATCCATTTTAAACTGCTTGAAAACCTTATCAAGGTATGTGCTTTGTGAAAGTCCTATCAAGCGTCTTGATCTATCTCTATAGATCTTGATGCCCAATATATAAGCAACTTCACCAAGGTGTTTCATTGAAAAATTCTTATTCAAGTATCCTTTTATGCTATCTAGAAATTCTATATCATTCCTGATCAAAAATATGTCATCCACATATAATATCAGAAATGCTACAGGGCTCTCACTCACTTTCTTGTAAATACAGGCTTCACCATCAGTCTGTATAAAACCATATGCTTTGATCACCTCATCACAGCATATATTCCAACTCCAAGATGGTTGCACCAGTCCATAGATGGATTGCTGGAGTTTGCACATTTTGTTAGCACCTTCAGGATCGACAAAACCTTATGGTTGCATCATATACTACTCTTCTTTCAGAAATCCATTAAGGAATGCAGTTTTGACATCCATTTGCCAGATTTCATAAATGTGTCAATTGCTAACATGATTCGGACAGACTTAAGAACTGCTAAGAGTGAGAAAATCTCATCGTAGTCAACACCTTGAACTTGTCAAAAACCTTTTGCGACAAGTAGAGCTTTGTAGATAGTAACTCTACCATCAGCGTCCGTTTTCCTCTTGAAGATCCATTTATTCTCAATGGCTTGCTGATCATTGGGCAAGTCCACCAAAGTCATACTTTGTTCTCATACATGGATCCTATCTTAGATTTCATGGCCTCAAGCCATTTATCGGAATCTGGGCTCATCATAGCTTCTTCATAGTTCGTAGGTTTGTCATGGTCTAGTAACATGACTTCCAGAACAGGGTTACCGTACCACTCTGGTGTGGAATGTGCTCTGTTCGACCTACAAGGTCCAGTAGTAACTTGATCTGAACTTTCATGATCATCATCATTAGCCTCCTCTCTAGTTGGCATAGGTATCACGAGAATGGATTTCTCGAATGAGTTACTTTCGAATTCGAGAGAAGGTACAATTACCTCATCAAGTTCTACTTTCCTCCCACTTACGTCTTTCAAGAGAAACTCCTTCTCTAGAAAGGATCCATTCTAAGCAACAAAGATCTTGCCTTCAGATCTGTGATAGAAGGTGTACCCAACAGTTTATTTTGGTATCCTATGAAGACACGTTTATCCGATTTGGGTTTGAGCTTATCAGGCTGAAGCTTTTTCACATAAGCATCACAACACCAAACTTTAAGAAACTTTAAGAAACGACAACTTAGGTTTCTTGTGAATGTTTCTCGGTTATGAAGGTGATAAAGAGTTCGTCGTAAAGATTTATATCGATGCAAGCTTAGACACCGATCTGGATGAATCTGAGTCTTGATCTGGATACATATTGAAAGTGGGAGCAATTATCTTGAGTAGCTCCATGTAGAGCATTGTAGACATAGAAATTTGCAAAATACATACGGATTTGAATGAGGCAGACCCGTTGACTAAACTTATCTCATAAGCAAAACATGATCACACCTTAGTGCTCTTTGGGTGTTAATCACATAGCGATGTGAACTAGATTATTGGCTCTAGTAAATCCTTTGGGTGTTGGTTACATGGTGATGTGAACTATGGGTGTTAATCACATAAAGATGTGAACTATTGGTGTTAAATCATGATGACCCACAAGTATAGGAGATCAATTGTAGCTCTTTTCGATAAGTAAGAGTCTCGAACCCAACGAGGAGCAGAAGGAAATTTCTGCACTTTTTAGCAAGGTAATGTCTGCAAGTGCTGAAATTGTAAGTAGCAGAGTAGTCTGATAGCAAGGTAATTTGTAACGAGCAAGTAAGGATAGTAGTAACAAAAGTGCATAAAGTTAGCCCAATCCTTTTGAGGCAAAGGACATGCCAAAATGGTCTCTTATGATAAGCAAAGCGCTCTTGAGGGTACCGGGGACTTTCATCTAGTCACTTTCATCATGTTGGTTTAATTCATGTTCGGTACTTTGATAATTTGATGTGTGGGTGGACCGGTGCTTAGGTGTTGTTCTTACTTGAACAAACCTCCTACTTACAATTAACCCTCCCGCAAGCATCTGCAACTAAGAGAAAAGTATTAAGAATAAATTCTAACCATAGCATTAAACTTTTGGATCCAATCGGTCCCTTACGGAATAGCGCATAAACTGGGGTTTAAGATTCTGTCACTCTCGCAACCCATCATCTAATTGCTACTCCACAATCCATTCCCTTGGGCCCAAATATGGTGAAGTGTCATGTAGTCTAAGTTCACACCACTAAGGGAATCACAACATACATACTATCAAAATATCAAACACATATCAAGTTCACATGATTACTTGCAACATGATTTCTCCTGTGACCTCAAGAACAAAAGTAACTACTCAAAAATGATAAAAATGCTCAAGATCAGAGGGGTATTAAATAGTATATTGGATCTGAACATATAATCGTCCACCAAATAGACCATATAGTAATCAACTACAAGATGTAATCAACACTACTAGTCACCCACAAGCACCAATCTATAGTTCCGGTAACAAGATTGAACACAAGAGATGAACTAGGGTTTGGGATGAGATGGTGCTGTTGAAGATGTTGATGGAGATTGCCCTCCCCAAGATGGGAGAGTTGTTGGTGATGACGATGACGATGATTTCCCCCTCCGGGAGGGAAGTTCCCTCGGCAGAATTGCTCCGCCAGAGGCAAAAGTGCTCCTGCCCAAGTTCCGCCTCGAGACGGCGGTGCTCTATTCCAAAAGTCCTCTCCTTATTTTTTCTAGGTCAAAACGACCTATATACCAGATGATGGGCACTGGAGGTGGGCCTGGGTGAGAACAACCCACCAGGGCGCACCTGGGATCCCTGGCACGCCCAGGTGGGTTGTGCCCACCTGGTGGGCCCCCTCTGTTAGTTATTTGCTCTAATATTCATCATATATTTGATAAAAAAACTCCATGAAGCTTCATCTTGTTTGGAGTTGTGCAGAATAGGTGGCCTGACGTAGCTTTTCTAGGTCCAGATTTCCAGCTACCAGAATTCTCCCTCTTTGTGTATATCTTGCATATTACGAGAGAAAACGCATTAAAATTGCTCCAGAAAGCATTATTATGGATAAAAACATCATAAATAACAGTAAGAAAACATGATGCAAAATGGACGTATAAACTCCCCCCAAGCTTAGACCTCGCTTTTCCTCAAGCGAAAACCGAAATTGAAAAACATGTCCACATGCTTAGATAGAGAGGTGTCAATAAAAACAAAATACAGACATAGAAGCATCATGTTCATTATTATAACAACAACAAAATGAAACATAAGACTTTTATAAAAGAACTTTTATCATATACTTCTCATGAATAAGTAACAATTCATCACACAATTGAAGTATAAAGCAAAAACTCTATTAGAACCAACAAACTATGTTCTAAGTCAACTTTGCAACTACAATTCATCATCTTTTCAAGAAGGATCACATATCGGACCCTTTAGGCAAGTCCACATACTCAACCATCATATAGTCTTCCATGATTGCTAACACTCACCGCATACACATGAGCAAAACATTTCAACTGGACACATAGAAAGATAGGGGCTTATAGTTTCGCCTCCCAATGTATTCACTTCTAGGGTGATGTCAACAATAATAACTCATGCTATCTATATTCAACTGGACATATGTGCCTAGATCTTTCCTCACCACATGATGCTTTGCAAAGGAGAAAAAGAAAAAGGAATAGAAGGAAAAAATTTGACTCTTTTCACAAAAGTAAATTCATAGAAGTAAAAGATAGGCCCTTCGCAGAGGGAAGCAGAGGTTGCCATGCGCTTATTTGTTGGTATGCTCAACCCCTTAGTGCAAAAGAACGTCACGTTGCATTGCCCCTTGTGATAGCGACCTTTATAATGCAGTCTGTCGCTTTTATTCTTCACCATCACAAGTTCGTGCAACGCTCAATTTTATCTTACACTAAATGATATCACACTTTTAGAAGCAATTTTTATTGCCTTTTTGCACCGATGACAACTTACTTGAGGGATCTTGCTCAATCCCTAGGTAGGTATGGTGGACACTTGAAAATAAGATTTGGGTTTAAGAGTTTTTGGATGCACAAGTAGTATCTCTACTTAGTGCGGAATTTTTGGCTAGAAAAGGTAGGGGGCAAGCACCACATGTTAAACCATTAAGTTGTCTTCCTTGTCTAGCGCCGACAATTTTGGCATATAATATTTTGATGAGGGCTCACAATCACAAAAGATTTCTAGGATAGTATATTTATATGTGAATCTTCTCTTCCCTTATGAATTCTTTCATGAGTAGCATCATTGACTAATGCTATGTTTGTCAATCTCTAATAAAATTTTCTACTTACACTTTTCCTTATGTGGTGGTGTTATCCCGTACCATAAGATTAGCATATGATCTTTTTCATTTATTTCCTTTCATTCATTTATTTCCTTTCTTTCATTTATTTCCTTTCTTTCATTTATTTCCTTTCTTTTATTTCTTTCTTTCTTTTAATTGCAACATGAAAATAAAGAAAGCAAAAAATCAAACTAAACTTTATTATATATCTCGCAGACGATTACAAGGATAGATCACTAAGCAAACTCTCGAAAGGAGAGGATGAAACTAAACTTTTATCCATCTAAAGCAAAAGATCGAACTAAAATAAGTATAGGCAAAATATAGTGGGATGATAAGATACCGAGGCACCTCCACAAGCTTGGCAAAAGCCAAGGGGAGTGCCCATAGCCGATACTTAATTCTCTTTTGGTGATGAAGAAGGTGGTGGTGAAGAGATCCTATCCTTAAGGATCAAGATATTCTCCAATGGACGGATGACGCTCCGAAGGTGGATGATATGCTCTTGAGGCAGAATATTTTCACGAGTGAGATACTTATTTTGTATGCAAACTATTTAAATGATGTGAAAGGCTTCAATCTCAGCAGGAGTAAGGTGAACAAGGTAGGTTTTAAGGATATCTTACTCTTCCTCCTCAGCTGGCAGTGCTTGTTCAAAGACCGGAGGCTGACATACGGTAACCTCCTTGCTCTCATCTCCCTTGACGTCTTCCGGGGCTCTCCTCTCTACAGCTCGATCTTCGTCGACCAAGCATCCTCTTCCACGTTGTTGGAGGAAGAAGAATACATGATGCCTGACTCAATAGATCTGACCGAAAACAACAACAAAAGGGGACAGAGGATTTCTCCATGATATGGTGATCAACAGGTCCGGGGAGTATATATAGATTTTTTTATCTTGGGAAACAAGCAAACGGAAGAAAAACGGAGTCCTGAAGGTGTCCCAGGTGGGCACAACCCACCTGGGTGCGCCAGGTGCCTGGCGCGCCCTGGTGTCTTGTGCCCACGAGGGTACGCTTCCTGGACGATTCTTATTTTTTCTATATTTCTAAATATTTCAAAACTGACAAAAAATATTTTTGCGGATTTTTCGGGGTCTGTTTACTTACCGTATCACGTACCTCCTTTTTTCACGATTCTGGAGTGTTCGAAAGGACTCTTTTATGTGTTCTTCTGGTGTGAAAGTTTGGATAATATTACTTTCAACATTAATGGGTGTACCCGAGATATAATGTTTTATTCGTTGCCTATTGACAACCTTCGGGTTTGTACCTTTGGCATTATTTATTTTGATGGCTCCAGATCGATAAACCTCCTCAATAACGTAGGGGCCTTCCCATTTTGAGAGGAGTTTTCGTGCAAAGAATCTGAAACGGGAGTTTTACAAAAGAACATATTCTCCGACTTTAAACTCACGCTTTTGGATTCTTTTGTGATGCCATCTTTTAACTTTTTCTTTGAATAATTTTGCATTTTCACAAGCTTGGGTTCTCCATTCATCTAAAGAACTAATATCAAATAACCTCTTTTCACCAGCAAGTTTAAAGTCATAGTTGAGCTCTTTGATTGCCCAATATATTTTATGTTCTAACTCAAGAGGCAAATGACAAGCTTTTCCATAAACCATTTTATAAGGTGACATACCCATAGGATTTTTATATGCTGTTCTATAAGCCCAAAGTGCATCATCTAATTTCTTAGACCAATTCTTCCTGGACCTATTGACAGTCTTTTGCAAAATTAATTTTATTTCTCTATTGATATGTTCAACTTGACCACTAGACTGTGGATGATAAGGTGATGCAATTCTATGGTTAACATCATACTTGGCAAGCATTTTACAGAAAGAACCATGAATAAAGTGTGAACCACCATCAGTCATCAAATATCTAGGAACTCCAAACCTTGGGACAATAACTTCCTTAAGCATTTTAATAGAGGTGTTGTGATCAGCACTACTGGTTGGAATAGCTTCTACCCATTTAGTAACACAATCAACAACAACCAAAATATGTGTATACCCATTAGAGAAAGGAAAAGGTCCCATGTAATAAAATCCCCAAACATCAAATGGTTCAACAACAAGTGAATAGCTCATAGGAATTTCTTGGCGCTTACCGATATTACCTATTCTTTGACATTCATCACAAGATAAGACGAACTTACGGGCATCCTTGAAGAGAGTAGGCCAATAAAATCCAGATTGCAATACCTTGTGAGCAGTTCTATCTCCAGCATGACACCCTCCATAAGCTTCGAAGTGACATTTCCATAGGAGTTGTCCCTGTTCATTCTCAGGTACACAACGTCTAATAATACCATCTACTCCTTCTTTATAAAGATGTGGGTCATCCCAAAAGTAATGTCTTAAATCATAGATGAATTTTTTCTTTTGTTGGTAAGTAAAGCTAGGTGGTAAATATTTAGCAACAATGTAATTAGCATAATCAGCATACCAAGGAGTATTATGAGCAACATTTGTTGTAGCTAACTACTCATCAGGAAAACTATCATCAATAGGTACTGGGTCATCGGGCAAATTTTCAGGCCTAGATAAATAATCAGCTACTGGGTTCTCAACTCCTTTTCAATCAATGATATGTGAATCAAATTCTTGTAACAAGAGAACCCATATAATAAGTCTAGGTTTAGCATCTTTCTTTTCCATAAGATATTTAATAGTAGCATGATCGGTGTGAACAAATACTTTGGAATCAATAATATAAGGTCTAAATTGATCACAAGCAAACACCACTCCTAAGAATTCTTTTTCAGTAGTAGCATAATTTCGTTGAGGATTGTCTAGAGTTTTACTAGCATAATGAATAACATTCAGTTTCTTATCAACTCTTTGTCTTAGAACAACACCAACAACATAATCATTAGCATCACACATAATTTCAAATGGCAAGTTCTAATCAGGTGGTTGAACAATAGGTGCAGAAATAAAGGCTTTCTTGAATGTTTCAAAGGCTCCTAAACAACCATCATAAAAAACAAATGGAATATACTTTTGCAAAAGATTCGTAAGAGGCCCAGAAATTTTAGAGAAGTCTTTGATAAATCTCCTATGGAAACCAACATGACCTAAGAAACTACGAATACCTTCTACATCTTTAGGACATGGCATTTTCTCAATTGCATCATCCTTAGCTTTGTCCACTTCAATACCTCTTTCAGAAATTTTATGACCCAAGACAATGCCTTCATTAACCATAAAGTGGCACTTCTCCCAGTTCAAGACAAGATTTGTTTGTTCACATCTCTGCAAAACTCGATCAAGATTGCTTAAACAATCATCAAAAGACTTTCCATAGACAGAGAAGTCATCGATGAAAACCTCAACAATCTTTTCACAAAAGTCAAAGAATATAGCAGTCATACATCTTTGAAAAGTAGCAGGTGCATTTTATAAGTCGAAAGGCATATGTCTATAAGCATAGGTTCTAAAGGGACAAGTAAAAGTGGCCTTTTCTTGATCAGGTTGAGAAACAGGTATTTGTGAAAAACCAGAGTATCCATCAAGGAAGCAAAACTGTGTGTGCTTAGATAATCTTGCAAGCATTTGATCAATAAAAGGCAGAGGGTAATGATCTTTTCTAGTTGCTTTGTTTAATTTTCTAAAATCAATTACCATTCTATAGCCTGTAACAATTCTTTGTGGAATAAGTTCATTCTTATCATTAGGAAAAATAGTTATACCTCCTTTCTTAGGGACACAATGAACATGACTTACCCATCTACTATCAGTTATAGGATAGATTATACCTACTTCCAGAAGTTTTAAGATTTCTGTTCCTACCACTTCTTTCATCTTCGGATTTAATCAATGTTGGTGATCAACAAAGGGTTTAGTATCAGGTTCCATATTAATTTTGTTCTGACATAGAGTGGGACTAATGCCCTTTAAATCATCAAGAGTATATCTAATAGCAGCTCGGTGATTCCTTAGAACTTTCAATAATCTTTCTTCTTCATGTTCTGAAAGGTTAGCACTAATAATAATAGGATATATCTTCTTTTCATCAAGATAAGAAAATTTCAAAGTGTCTGGAAATTGTTTTAATTCAAACACAGGATCACCTTTAGGTGGAGGAGGACCTCCTAGAGTTTTCATATGCAAATTGTGTTTAAGTAGAGGACATTGTTCAAATAAAATCTTATCTAATTCATTTCTTTCATGCATATGTAAATCATTTTCATGGTCTAGCAAATATTATTCTAGTGGATCAGTAGGTGGTACAGCAATAGAAGCAAGACCAATTAATTCATCTTTACTAGGCAATTCTTTTTCATGAAGCTTTGTAACACCCCCGTGTAATGATGCTACAGTAACCCTGGGGTTAAGTTAATCATTTTGATAATCAAGTGTTGTTCATCATTGTTTCTTATCTCTTTCAAATTCCAGTTGAACTCAAATTCAACTTCTGAGTGAAATTCAAAATTACTCAAACATGAAAACTAAAATGTTCATCATGTGCCAAATAATCCATAACTAATACTGGTGGAGAACCAACATTTTTGCAAAATGTTTAAGTGGCCTAAACTGCTTAAAACAGTGACCTAAGCATTTAAATCAAATGCCTTTTTAATTTATAAAAATTGCGAACTATTTCTAAAGCCTCACAATCTTTCTATAGTAGTGCACAATAATTCTTTGAAATTGTTTTGGCCAGTGGCATATTTTTGCAAGGTCAATTCTGGCAAAAAAGAAAATGCAAAAGCTATTGGGAAAAAGAAAAACAGTAAAAGAAAAGGCAAAAGGGGAAAAAGAGAAAACCTCCCCTATTCCCCCCACTGGGCCTTGTCCTAACAGGCCGGCCCAGCCAGCCCACTTCCCTCCCGGACACCTTCTCCTATTCCTTGAGCCGTGTTGCTACAGGGGTTGGCTCCCGCCGAACCACCTCGCTGGCGACGACGGCGGATAAGGCCTAATGTATTTTGGGATCATTTGGTTTTCGTAAGGTGACTTATATACCTAGACAGAGGGAGTAGGGCCTAATGTATTCTTCGAGGATGCCTTTCACTATTGATAAGATTTTATATAATTTGAAAATTATATCATTCGAAGACCCTTTCACGTTCCATTTTTAAAAAGAAAAAAGATCCTTTCACGTACGAATTTGACTGTATGCTTTGAGCAACTTGCATGTCCTATACTGCTCCTGTTTGGATACTCTAACTTAGCTAGAGGTTAGACTAACTCATGACTAACCCTGAAATAACTGTAGCCAAAGAGGTGTTTCGGTGACATGGTTAGATTGACAATAATTGCACTTGATGGAGAGAGAAAAGTGATTTTTCAGTGGGCTCAAGGAGGTACTTACTGTGGGAAAGGTGAAGTGATGGTTGCTTCGCCCGAGCAACTTATTACTCTGGGAATATGGGAGTACCAGCGGATTCAAGGAACAGAGAAATGATGGTTGCTTCGTCTGAGCAACTTACTGTGGCGAAGGTGTGCCTATGTGATTTGACTGCTCACTAGTCATTAATAATGCGGCGTAACAACTAGGGTGAATCTTTCCTTGTAGTTGTGCACTCAATATTGCTGCATGGCAGGTGGAGCCGGATGAAGGATGTCCCACATGTCGCTGAAACGAAGTTGAATTTTTTCTGGCATTGCTATCAATCCATCAGGATTTGTTTATATGTATGCATAATTTTAATGAAATTGTACTGTGATGATATGAAGGTTTCAACTTTGGTTCCCGCAAGAAAAAAGGTTTCAACTTAGGATTCATGTGTCCTCTTGCCTCTCGTTACAACATTCCATCAAATACAAATGAAACTACCATGGCTCCTAATGCATCTCAATGGTTCACAGATCAGGGACAATATTCGCGTCACAACTGAAGATAAAGTTGTGAGAAGGTGGATAAATAAAGAAAAATATATAATTGATCGATGTTGTTCGTAGGCATGGGTTCATTTCCTGGGCATAGTGTTCATTGCTTGGCAGCTACTAGTTTCACCCAGCATTGTAACCAAAAAGGGGGTGTACGGAGGACACCACAATCCGATCATTTTGTGCAACTCCACTAAAATCGAGATGACAATCCCTGTTTGCAAAGATATCCAGTCAATGTGATTACAATAATAGTAGAACCTTATTGGACATAGGGGGCTTGGACGGTGACAAGAGAAGAGGGGACGTATGTGTTTGTGGTAGGCACACTTGGCTAGAGAGGTATATCGACCGGTGTGTGTCAGAAATAAGGAGTCAGGGGGCCTACACACACCGCGGGTGAACGACTTAAAGAGAAATAACAAACATGTGCGATGGAGGGGACAGTGAGGGAGGGTGAGAGGGGGGCGGGCGTGTGCATGTACGATTGAAAATTAGCACTAGCTAGCTACAAAGAGAAGAGGATCGCGACGGTGTTAAAGACGAACATAGATCATAATTCATTATAAAAAAGTAGATATGGATACTCGAAGAAGATATCATAATGTAGAACATTGATTAGAATTTGGGCTAATGTGTGGCTTTTGCAGCTCATGGCTAAATACTTGTCATAATGTACTATTATTTGGAATCAACATCAAGTGTATTCAAAAGATTGAATTCGAGTTCATATAGTACACATACACTACTGGAATTAGCTTCTTCGCCGTCCTCCATGGTAGACGGCAAAGGCATAGATCCCGGATGGCAAACTTCTTTGTCGTCTGCCAGCAGACGGCAAACTGTCTGTCTGAACAGGTGCCAGCAAAGGCCTTCTTTGTCGTCCGCTTCTTAGAAATGGATGGCAAAGGAATGTGCCGTCCACCATCTGAGGCCAGCAGACGGCAAAGACAACAGACAGCAGTGGGGTGGAGTCAGAGACGTTAAGGGGTTAACGACGCTCTTTCCCATCTTCCAGCGGACGACACAGAGTCAAAGCTCTTTATCGTCCGCTGATAGACGGCAAAGAGCTCAGTTAGGCCAGCACTGGGAAGCTGCCACGTGGCCAGCTATGCCGTCTGCCAGCAGACGACAAATATTCAAAGGTCTTTGCCATCCGCCAGCAGACGGCAAACTGACCAAATAGGCAGCCAGTGTTCCCATTTATACAGGTAGCTGCCACATGTTCTCTTTGTTGTCTGCTAGCAGACGGCAAAGAGGCTATATATCCCCTGTTTTAATTTATATCCATTTAATTTCATTGGAATTCACACATAGATATACATATTTTTTTCACAGGCACAACAAACATATGATGTATCCAACACATAGCTCCATCCATGACAACATACATACATAAGACACACAGTTTCATCCATACATCTTACACTAATATCACAACGTTCATCCAACACATTGTTGCATGCATCCATATAACAAGGTCCACATTATTCTTCGATACAAACGAAAAGAAGAACAGGGAAACAAGCACTCCATCCATGCAAGCTTCCATATAGTGAATTAAATCTGGAAAATGGGAAACAAGAAAGTTAGAAGAAGAAGAAAACTAGAAGAAGAAGAAGAAGAAGGAGAAGAAGACTAGAAGAAGAAGAAGAAGAATAAGAAGTAGAACTTCTTCTTCTTCTTTTGTTCCTATTCCTTCTTTTCTTCCTCTTCCTTGATTTTCTTCATTTTATTATGTCCTTTGTGGACCAAATAGGCTAAATTATGTCATAAATGGACTAAACAGGCTAAATAAGAAGAAAAAATGCCATTTTTAAGCTAATGTAGCAAATTATGCCATTTTTGACCTAACTAAGCTTATTGTGTCATTTTAGAGGACAACAAGCTTAGTATATGACATTTATGAGGTTAGCAAGGTTATGATGCCATTTACGAATAAAAACAAGTAAGAGGAGGAAAAGAAGAAGAATAAGAAGAAGAAGAAGAAGGAGAAGAAGAAGGAGAAGAAGAAGGAGAAGAAGAACTTCTTCTTCTTCTTCTAGTCTTCTTCTCCTTCTTCTCCTTCTTCTTCTCCTTCTTCTTCTTCTTCTTCTTCTTCCTATTCCTTCTTTTCTTCCTCTTCCTTGATTTTCTTCATCTTATTATGTCATTTGTGGAGTAAATAGGCTAAATTATGTCATAAATGGACTAAATAGGCCAAATAAGAAGAAAAATACCATTTTTGAGCTAACGTAGCAAATGATGCCATTTTTGACCTAACTAGGCTTATTGTGTCATTTTAGAGGACAACAAGCTAAGTATATGACATTTATGAGGTTAGCAAGGTTATGATGCCATTTACGAATAAAAACAAGTTAGAGGAGGAAAATAAGAAGAAGAAAAAGAAGAAGAAGAAGAAAAGAAGAAGAAGAAGAAGAAGAAGAAGAAGAAGAAGAAGAAAAGAAGAAGTTCTTCTTCTTTTCTTCTTCGAAGTTCTTCTTCTTCTTCTTCTTTTCTTCCTATTCCTTCTTTCCTTCCTCTTCCTTGATTTTCTTCATCTTATTGTCATTTGTGGACTAAATAGGCTAAATTATGTCAAAAATGGACTAAACATGCTAAATAAGAAGAAAAATACCGTTATCACGGAGGTGTAGGAATGGTCGGGGCTGCGCAAGTGGTAGACGGAGGTGAAGGACCGGTCGGGGTTCCGGCATTTATAGACACGGAAGGATTGGTCGATGCTTGTTGGGAGCCATGCTAAACCAAAGATCATTTCCAATAATGTCTCGTTAGCATGATGCAAAATGAAATGTGAATACTAGTAACTAAGGACCATTCAAGTCAAACTCACCGTGGTCGCCGGAGCAATCTGGGGCATCGGCTGAGGGGCCTGACCGTTTTTCTCGCACATGGTCTGCACATTTGGTTCTCACGAGTTAGTCATATTAGTTAGTAATGCGAACATTACGTGCATGATTGGGCTAATATGCACGAGAAACGTACCATGATGAGCTCGTATAGGGCCCGGTTAGACGCCTCGTTCCGGTTCCTCTCCTCCTCCAACAGCTTAGTCGTCCTGTCCTCCATCTCCCTCTCCCTCTCCGCTGCCTCCCTTTTTGCCTCCTCCAAAAGCGCTTGGGTCTTCAATCTCTCTTTCTCAACCAATGCCTGCAATACATCACTCCTCGTTAGCATTGTAATCATTGATGGACGCACACACAATGTAATGGAGGAAAGGTGAGAGAGTCCGTATAACTAACCGCCATGGCGAGCTCCATGGGCCATGCACGAGGCGCTATCTCAGGATCAGAGCTACTCAGGCGCTTGTTGATCTGCGGGAGAGTCTTAGGACAACGTATCAGTCCATCACCAATGGCTTGAGAGCCATGGGACCTCCTGCAACCAGATATCATCACCAGCTCTGTATCAAAAGGATCCTGGCTCGGGTTAAAGTCCTCCCCTTTCCTCGTCTTCCCCTCGTATGTGTACTTCACAAGCTTGTGGTGGGAGGAGATGTTGGTGAAGCTCTCTGGATGATCTAGGTCAGACTTCATGAATGGCTTGAGCTTCTTGTATGGGGCCATATGGGCCATGCCATAGAGGTCGAACAGACTTGGCACAGGCTTCTTGTTGTGGTGCGCCTGAGACAGAGGAACAAAATATTAGTTCAGTGCTCAAGCTAGCATGAAGAATGATATTGCTATGTAAATAGGTTATTTTGGAGCTAAGAAAGGTTATTATGTCATTTTCGAGGAAAATAAGCTAAGTTTAGGTCATTTTTGAGGTAATCAAGATTATTATGCCATTTTTGACCAAAGTATGCTAATTATGTCATTATTGAGATATCCAAGGTAGTCATGCCATTTTTTAGCTAACTATAACATATTTAGGCATTCTATAGAGCTACCCAAGGTTATTATGTCGTTTTAGAGCTAATTATGTCATGAATGAACTAGCTAAGATTAGTTTAGGTCGTTATTGAGCTATCAAAGGTAGTTATGCCATTTTTTGACTAACTAAAGCATATTAAGTCATTTTATAAAGCTATCTAAAGGCTATTATGTCATTTTAGAGCTAAATATGTCATAAATGAACTATCCAAGGTAGTTATGCCTTTTTTAACTAACTAAGCATATTAAGTCATTTTGGAAGGGATAAATGATACCATGAAGAATGAAATTGCCTGAATCATGTAGCAAACCACATACCCAGTTATCCCCATACTCAAACAGGTTGGAGCTCCCTTGATGGTGTGGCACACCTTCCATTTGGTCACGCTTATCCTTGGCCCTTTGGTGTTTGACTAGCTATTGGGGAGAGTACCACGCATCCACCAACGCCTCCCAACAGTCCATCTTATCCACACACCATCCTGGGGGCACCTAAGTGAGTCAAGAGAAATTTCAGCGCTACGCTTACGAATCAAATCAAGAAAACTAAGTTCAAGGCCTTAAGAATAGATAATTACCTGCATGTACTTCTCCTCACTCAGAAACTTGCCACGACACTTCTTATTGCCCCTCCTAATACCCTTCGAGGCGTAGTAGTCTAGAACAGCCTGCACCCGAGCCTCGTGTCGTATGTTCTGAAGTAGGCGCTTGCACTCAGTTTCGACAACCATACACGTGGCCTCCTGTTGTCCCTCTGAAACCATGTAGAAGGTCTGCAATCAAACAAGACAACACTGATTAGTACAATCACTAGTAGTGTTGATTTTTAATTTTGTAAATGAGAAATTACCCAAAACCGACGGAATACAATGTTGGCCATCGTCTCGCACAAGACATCGTCGACCCTCTCCTCCGGCGGGGCAGGGGCAACCGAGTACAGTTCCCAGGTCAGTGCTAGCTGTGCAACCTGACCCTTACCGGGCAACGTGAGCCACCCAGGGAAGTGCTGCCGCAAAGCACACCAAGGACCTGGTTGGGCCTGCGGACACCACGGGGGTGTACCCAGCCCCTGCCGTATGACAAGGCCAACACATTAGATGTTAATTTGAAGGAACATGAAGGCAAAAGGTTGATAATAGTAAATGCACTTACTTCAACCCTTTAGGCACAATCAACCACCTCTGGTCGGGGGTCGTCGGCACGAGCGGGAGCTTTGTACAGCCACACTTGTAGACCTTCTTTCCCTTCTCAACCAGCTTGTCGTCGCTGTAGCTATCATCTGAAAAGGTGTCCTCGCTACCATCCTCCGGGCCACTAGCCTCCGGAGTCTCGTGGGAAGAAGACTACGGGATTGGAGTCTTCTGGGACGAATACTGTGGGACTGGACTCATGTGGGGCGAAGGATCGGTGACCCGAGTCTGATGGGGCGAAGGATTAGTGACCGGAGGCTCATGGACCGGAGTCCGAGATGGTTCCATGTCAGACAGAGCAGTCCTATGGTCGGGTGAATCAGCTGAGGGTGGCGGCAAGGAAGGCATAGCAGCCTTCCTACCTCTCCCGCTACCACATCCACCTCTACCAGCCTTCTTCATCCTCCCCTGACCTCCCCAGCCGAAGAAGAAGTGCCCGCCGTAGTTGTCTGCATACTGTCTAGCAGCGCTCTCCGGAGGGGCTGGGCTGGAATAATGGAACCACCCCTCCCAGTAGCGCTCGCTGGAGGCTCGGGGCGCTCTAGACCCTTGCCCACCATCCTGTCAACACCTGCAATGACAAAAAGTAAACGAAATTAGTATAACATAAAAAAATTGGATAGCTGACATGAACATAATAATATGTATATAATTTAAGTGTATCATCATCATGAACATAATAAAAATACACCCGATCAACACAAATATATATGATGTTTTTGTATCATCATCATGCCCGGGGTCGATCGGGGTGTTAGGGTGTCGGAGTCGGGTCGGGGTGTGCTGTCAGGGTGTCGGGGTGTGGTGTCAGGGTGTCGGGGGTCGG
>NC_041392.1:292787955-292790089 GCF_002162155.2 Triticum dicoccoides
GGTGGCGGGGCTGGCCGGCGGCGACAGAGGAGAGAGGCGGGCGCGAGAGAGACACACACACACACACACAGAGAGAGAGAGAGAGAGAGAGAGAGAGAGAGAGAGAGAGAGAGAGGAAGACGGCTCGACCTGTTAATTGGGCCTTCTTTGCTATCTGCTAGCAGACGGCAAAGAGGGCGACCGTTAGGGCTGGCCCACGCTTCCTCTTTGCCGTCTACAAGCGGACGGCAAGGGAGTAACATTGTCGTCTGCTAGAGGACGGCAAATTAGTCACCTCTTTGCCATCCGCTAGCAGACGACAAAGAATCTGACCTAGCCACGCCGTGCCCTGTGGGGCCCACCTGGCTCTTTGTCGTCTGCCTTCTAGCTCTTTGTTGTCAGTTGTCTGACGGCAAAGAAGCAGCTGACAGCAAATAGCCTTTTGCCATCTACACTTTCTTTGACGTCTGCTTTGTGGAAGCGGACGGCAAAGAGCCTCTTTGCCGTCAGCTGGCAGACGGCAAAGAGGTGGCATACGGCAAAATTCCAGATTCCAGTAGTGATAGTTCATATCAATCTCTATAGTAATCATGTGGTGTGTTGTTAAGGTAATGCATGAATGATGGTTGAAGTTGGCAACAATCATGATTGTAGATTTTTATTGAAATAGAGAAACGAATTCAAATTCAGTTCGAATTGCAGCGGTATTATAAACATTTGGAATGCACTAAAATGTTGGTATGAATAGGTTACATGCATTATACAGCCGGCAAAAAAAATTAATTGGACATAACATGGATTCATACTCTCTCTTTGTGTGGCTTTGAATAGAATTTGTATAGTAAAACAGGACAAGACTCTCTCTTTGTGTGGTGTGAATAGTTTTATTATTTTCGTTTTTTCGTTGAGGGAAGTGTGAATTGATTTGGTACGTACAAGTACAATATTAAACGTTAGGCATGTCCCTAAAATTCAACCCGCGCCTTCTTATATCCCAAAAATTCTGATATTGTGCTCCCAAAATTGGTGCCTTTACAACCCGTGCCTTGCGATCCCGAAATTACAACGCATGCGAAAACTCCCTCCAGCTTCCAAATCCCAACACGCGAAATCCCCCTTCTAACCCTGAGCCGAAAGGGCCGCTAGTTCAAATCGGTGGGGGTACTTTTGTAACACACCCTACATTTTGGACAAGCGCGTCCCTAAGTCATGGTTCCCCCTCCCATCGCCTCCTTTTCGCCATTCAAAATGCCAGGCCGCCATAACCTCTCCGCTCCAGCCGCGAAACCCCACCCTCCTCCGTCCACCACCTCACCACTGCCCAGCCGGAGCCTCTTCCCAGACGACGTCATCCACCGCAACAGCTCGACGTCCCTCATCCACCTCCCCGGATGAGAATCTGTCGTCCATCCCATCGTCCTGCCGGTTCAGCTACCCCGTTCTCCACCTCCAAGGAGCTGCTCTGACGATCGCCTCGTCTATCGTGGCTACTCCATCCCCACAGTGCCGCCTTAACCTGCTCCACCGGAACCGCAACATCCTCATGGACTCCTCGGACGAAGCTGAGGCCTACTCGGTAGCACCAAAGAGGTTGTACACTCATCGCATCGCACCTTCTCCT
This sequence comes from Triticum dicoccoides, assembly GCF_002162155.2. Taxonomy (NCBI): domain Eukaryota; kingdom Viridiplantae; phylum Streptophyta; class Magnoliopsida; order Poales; family Poaceae; genus Triticum; species Triticum dicoccoides. Next base: position 292,789,556 of record NC_041392.1, read on the forward strand.
TAACTCGACCTCCCGGCGCCGACAGTGCTCCATCCCGCACCCCCATGGAGCGGCTACCTCGAAGCCGGTGCCGCGAGCGACATCTCCATGGCAGCTCTCCCCAGTGCGGCATCCATACCAGCCGGATCTGCTGCTACTGCTGCTCCGGCTGTCGCTCGGTCGCTCGTGCTGCTGCTTCGGCTCTCGCTCGCTCGCTACCGCTGCTGCGGCTACTAGGGCTCTCGCTTCCTCGCTTGCACAACTGCTGCTGCTGCTCCGGCTCTCGCTCGCTCGCCCGCATTGCTGCTCTCACCCTCGCTCATGCTGCTGCCCTGCTCCGATTTAGCTACACTTCAATCAACTGAATCACTTTTGGGTCAGTCAATTTTCAGGGGGTGGTGGGTCTCGCTGGACTTAAGGAAGAACCACCTACAGTGGGGAGGGGGGATCGCCAAAGAGGTACCCCACTATCTATCTTAGTGTTCTGGGTGGGGTGCTGCTCGCCGGCGGTGGGGCCACGGTGGTGAGGCGGTGGTGTGGGGATCACCGGAGAAA
>NC_041392.1:292790453-292794121 GCF_002162155.2 Triticum dicoccoides
ACCGACAGTGGGGAGTTGTTTCAGGGCGGCGGACCGGCGGTGGGGAGTTGTTTCGGGGCGGCGAGGCGGCGGCAGACCGGCAGTGGGGAGTTGTTTCGGGGCAGCGAGGCGGCGGTGGGGAGTTGTTTCGAGGCGGCGAGGTGGCGCGGGGTTCGGCCGGTGGTGGCTGGCAGCTCAGGGGGTGCAGGTTCAAGATGAACTGCAGGCCCTCCCTAAACTATCCCATGTGAAGTGCCTCTCTGCTACCATGGCGTTCAGTTTCGACAGTAACATTCAGATTCCACAGTAAATTTTAGTTTCGACAGTTAAGTTTAGAGTCAACAGTTTTACCTCATATGTTGTAGTCAGATGGTTTTTGGGGATGTAAATTTTACATCTATCACTTTTTGGTAATGCATTTTACATCATCTATTGGATATGCTATTAGAATCCCACTTGAGATTAACGATGTCTGTCTTGTGCTGCTTCAGCCTTGACGTCTTACGGCTCATTAGAGCTGCTCCAAGGACGGAACGATCCATCACAACAGAGCAGTGCCCTGGACTCCGTCTACAGATTCCTCAGATCTTCCTCCACACCTCCAATAGCCACCTCTGCCTCAACTTCTTCAGCGACCAACCCAATGATGCTGAGGTCGACGCGGCTACGGCAAAGAGGCTGTACACTTGTCGCATCACTTATTACTCTACATTCATGTCGATCCATTAGGGCTATTGTGGTTCAACGAAAAAACATAGCAATAGGAAATTTTCCTATGGCACTCTACTATTCAATTATTTATGCATTTTGTTGAAAGGAATGGAGCAAAACATCCACCTAGACCTACTTCTCAAAATCCTATTCATGGAAACAAGACCAAGCGCATTAGTGGCAGAATAACATTCTAACTGTACAATCTTTCATATGGTTTCACACTATTTTGGCCATGTTTCTTTGCATTCCTCTGCTCCTCCTTTTCCTGTGAACCAAACACCCAAGTTGACTGAAATCCTATGTTCACAAATGCTCTGTTTCCCATGTGCATTCCTATCATATTCCGGTGTTTTTCCTCCTATCACTACTAGGGAAAACCTTATACACAAAAGTTTATCAGTAGCGCGGTTTAAAAATGGGCGCTACTGCTAATTAGTAGCAGCGAGGGGTATAAAAACTGCGCTACTACTAAGTTGATAGTAGTAGCGAGGGGTATAAACCCGCGCTACTACTAAATGGTCTCCAACAATGCCCCCGGGATAGGCCATAGTAGTAGCGAGGTGTATAAAACTAGCGCTACTACTAAGTAAGTAGTAGTAGCGCAGGTAAGACCCCCACGCTACTACTAAGCGTGTCCACCCCGGCCCGATCCACCCCACCCCACCAACCGTCGTCCCATTCCACCCACCCCCGTCTAAAAAACCCACTTCTGATCCAGATCCCCTCCACCTCCACCTCCACCTCCGATCCAGATCCCCTCCTCCTCCTCCTGCGGCCGCACGGCGCGCCAGTCGCCCTTCTTCCATGACCTCGCCTCCCCCGTCCCATCCCACCGCGGCGGCCCCCACTTCGCCTCTCCTGCGGCCGCCCTGCCCTCCGCACGCCGCCGTCTTCGCGGTGTTGCTCCCCACCCGCCCGGCCGCACCCACCTCTGGAGCAGGTGAGGATCCTCCCCATCGTGGTTTCTGCTCACCGTCGCCGGCCGTGGTCTCCGCGTGCTCGCTGCTTGCTCTTCCCCGAGCCCCCCCGACCCTGATTTCTGAGCAGTTCCTCGCACGCACGCGATGCTGGCGGGGGTTCAATCTGTGCGTGGCTCAAGTGAAATCCATGGGCGAGATTGGAGGACGTACGGGGGTTCGATTTGTGCGTGGCTCGGGTGAAATCGGTGAGCGAGCTTGCAGGTTGGACCGCGAGGGCTTGATTTGTGCGTGTTTCGGGGTGAAATACGTGAGCGAGCTTGGAGCATGGCGGTTCGATTTGGTAATCTCTGATGGCGTTCTCTGCAGGTGGCGATGTTTGCTTGTTAGGCTGATGGGTTGCTTGGTGTTTGTCGTTGTGGGCTGCCTGGTGACTATGGGTTTGATCCCCTAGGGCTCGGGAAGCAACCCAAGGACCTAAAGTGGTACGTCCAGGATGAGCTCGTGCACTGCCGGTTCGCCATGGCATCCTCGGAACTGATGTAAGCTGCTCACTTGACCTCTTTGTTAATTCCTGCAAAATGCCGGCATGTTCTCAGTAACCATAGCACTGAAGCTTGATTTTGCAAAAAAAAATAGCTGTAGAGGTGCCTAAATTATGATATAAAGTGATAAACTATGAAAAACAGAGTGAGAAACCAATCATGACTTTTGGATTTTGATAGTGGAAATGGAAGGGCAATACGATCTGTAAGTGTATCTAGTGCCACCCCTAGTTGGTTTTGGAGTATTGACGACAAACCTAGTTGAGGGACTAATGTGTTTGTGAGAATTGCAGGATAACACAGGTAGAAGTCCCTCATTGATTTGGTTTTCCTACCAGAGATGACCCCTAAAAATGTATGAAGACATTGACGTCAAAGGTGGTATGTGAAGACAGTCACATTGAAGACTATGACAAGAGAAGACATCGAGTGAAGACTATGGAGCGCGAAGACTTAATTGTTTCGTCGTTCTTTTTCTTCTTTGTTGAGTCATAGGAACCACCATACTGTTAAGTGGGGTCCAAGTGAACCAATCAGAATGACTGAAGTGATGCTTAACCAAAAATCCTATGTCTTCGAGCGAAGACAATGAGAGCAAATCTTATCCAGAGCTGGATAAGTCAGCTTTGCTTGTAGCCCAAGTAAAGTTGTCGTGTGTGTTTGAAATCTGACCGTTGGAACACGTGTCAGTTCCTTAGTGACCCAGGGTCATTTTGGACAAATCAGGTCGGGTTGCCTAGTGGCTATAAATAGCCCACCCCCTACAACCATAAACGGTTGGCTGGTCAGAGTTACTATACGGCTTTTGTCGTTTGAGAGTGTGACGCCCGGGTAATCAAGCTACAGTAACTCTCGGGTTATTATGCCACGTCACCTCGATTATTGTCGATAATCTCGCGTTAGTTCAGAACTGATTCAAATTCAAATTCAAAATCAAATCAAACGGTAAAAGTTTCCAAACTTTAAAACTAAAATGTTTGAGTTATGCCAAATAAAGCAAAGGTAATTTTGGTGAAGAGACCACACTTTAAAAAAAATTGTTTAAATACTATAAAATGTATAAAACGCAGCGAGAACAATTATTTAAATGCTTTTAAATAATAAACAATTACAAACTAATTTATTTTAGGTGCCAAGTTGATTGTGGTGGTGGCATATTGGTTAACACTAATTTAGGTGCAACTAATGTATTTTATAAAACTAGTGTATTTAAAATGTAAAATTAAAACAGAAAAGAAAAAGAAATAAAAACAAAATCCAAAAATAAATGAAATGGGGGGAGATAAATACACCCCTCCCCCCCCCCACTGGACCCTTGGCCCAACTGGGCCATGGCCCAGCCAGGCCGGCCCACGCCTCTGGCCTACTTAGGCCTTCCCACCACCGAACCCTAACCCGTAACCCCACCGACACCTCCCACATCCCCCCACGATCCCCACTCTCCCTCGTTCCCTCCCTGCGCCGTCACCCACTCACCCGTAGGAGGGGCGCCCCCTGTTCGATCCCCTCCACC
>NC_041392.1:292794903-292802707 GCF_002162155.2 Triticum dicoccoides
GCCACGGTCACCGCCCTCCCCACCCACGGTCGACACGCTCCGGCGCCGCCCGTTGCGCGCTCGCCGCGCTCCCCTCGACCGCGCCCCTGGACGCCCCTCCCGCACACCTCTTGCCTCGCTCCGGTGCCGCGCTCGTCGCGCCCCGGCCTGCGCTCACCGTGGCCTCGCCCGCGCTTTCCCGGTCCGGCGCCGTGGCCGCTATTGCGCCCGCCGGCCACGCCCTGCCGTGGCCCGCCTCCCCTCTCGCCTGCAGCCGGCGCCCAGCCCGCCTCGCCGGTGCTGGCGCGCGCGCCTGCGGCGGCCGCCCGGGTTCGCCCGTTAGCGGGTGGCGACCGCACCCTGCACCCAACGCCCGCAAGGCCCCATGGGCCACTGACCACAGGGGCCCGCCCCCATAACGTTTTATTAAAAAAGAGAAAAGGGAAAAGGAATTTAGATAAATATAATTAATAAAAATAATAATGAATAAAATTAATTAATTAATTAATTAAATAATTAATTTAATTAATCCTGATTAATTAAACCTAATGACTAATTAACCTAATTAACTACTGTTAATTAAACTTAACTAAGATAATTAGTTAACAGAGTATGACAAACGGGACCCACATGTCCGGGTTGACCTAGTCAACCCTGTTGACTGCTGACGTCAGCATGGCATCATGCTGACGTCATAATTCTATTTTTCGAATTAAATAATTAATTGATTAAATTCCAGAAATTAATAAAATCCTTAAAAAAATCATATCTTTTAATCCGTAACTCGGATTAAAATATTTTCAACATGAAAGTTGCTCAGAACGACGAGACGATTCCGGATACGCAGTCCGTTCGTCTGCCACACCCCCCTAACCTATCGAACCCGCAACTTTCCCCCTCCGGCTCCTCTGCCCGAAAACACGAAACACCGGGAATACTTTCCCGGATGATTCCCCCCTTAACCAGTACCACCTCATACCACGTTAGGGCACGCCTAGCATCGCTCCTTGACATCTCATGCATCGATATGCATCTGTTTACTTGGTATTCATTGTTTCTTCCCCCTCTTCTCTCCGGTAGACTACGAGACCGACGCTGCTGCTGCCCAGTTCGACTACGGTGTTGACGACCCCTCTCTCTTGCCAGAGCAACCAGGCAAGCCCCCCCCTTTGATCACCAGATATCGCCTACTCTTCTCTATACTGCTTGCATTAGAGTAGTGTAGCATGTTACTACTTTCCGTTAATCCTATTCTGATGCATAGCCTGTCATTGCTGCTACAGTCATTGATACCTTACCCGCAATCCTAAATGCTTAGTATAGGATGCTAGTGTTCCATCAGTGACCCTACACTCTTGTCCGTCTGCCATGCTATACTACTGGGCTGTGATCACTTCGGGAGGTGATCACAGGCATATACTATATACTTTACACTGTTACATTACCTGTGATACTGTTCGGAGTTGGGGGCTGAAAGGACAGGTGGCTCCATCCCGGTAGAGGTGGGCCTGGGTTCCCGACGGTCCCCGACGGTTACTTTGTGGCGGAGCGACAGGGCAGGTTGAGACCACCTAGGAGAGAGGTGGGCCTGGCCCTGTTCGGCGTTCGCGGATACTTAACATGCTTAACGAGATCTTGGTATTTGATCTGAGTTGGCTACGAGCTTATACGCACTAACCATCTACGCGGGAGTAGTTATGGGTATCCCGACGTCATGGTATCAGCCGAAGCACTTCAGACGTCAGCGACGGAGCGGCGCGCACCGGATTGGAACGTAAGCCTGCTCTTGTATTAAGGGGGCTAGTTCTGCTTCCGGCCGCCCACGCAACGTGCAGGTGTGCTAAGGGCGATGGGCCCAGACCCCTGTGCGCTTAGGTTTAGACCGGCGTGCTGGCCTCTCTGTTGAGCCTAGGTGGGGCTGCGACGTGTTGATCTTCCGAGGCCGGGCATGACCCAGGAAAGTGTGTCCGGCCAAATGGGATCGAGCGTGTTGGGTAAGTTGGTGCACCCCTGCAGGGAAGTTAATCTATTCGAATAGCCGTGATCTTCGGTAACAGGACGACTTGGAGTTGTACCTTGACCTTATGACAACTAGAACCAGATACTTAATAAAACACACCCTTCGAAGTTCCACAGACAACCCGGTGATCGCTTTTCCACAGGGCGACGAGGGGAGGATCCCCGGGTAGGATTATGCTATGCGATGCTACGGGAGATGCTACTTGGAGATACTACTTGGAGATGCTACTTGGAGGACTTCAATCTACTCTCTTCTACATGCTGCAAGACGGAGGCTGCCAGAAGCGTAGTCTTCGATAGGACTAGCTATCCCCCTCTTATTCTGGCATTCTGCAGTTCAGTCCACTGATATGGCCTCCTTACACATATACCCATGCATATGTAGTTTAGTTCCTTGCTTGCGAGTACTTTGGATGAGTACTCACGGTTGCTTTCTCCCCCCCTTTTCCCCCTTTCCTTTCTTTCTGGTTGTCGCAACCAGATGATGGAGTCCAGGAGCCAGATGCCACCGTCGACGACGACCCCTACTACACAGGAGGTGCCTACTACTACGTGCAGCCCGCTGACTACGACCAGGAGTAGTTTAGGAGGATCCCAGGCAGGAGGCCTGCGCCTCTTTCGATCTGTATCCCAGTTTGTGCTAGCCTTCTTAAGGCAAACTTGTTTAACTTATGTCTGTACTCAGATATTGTTGCTTCCGCTGACTCGTCTATGATCGAGCACTTGTATTCGAGCCCTCGAGGCCCCTGGCTTGTATTATGATGCTTGTATGACTTATTTATGTTTTAGAGTTGTGTTGTGATATCTTCCCGTGAGTCCCTGATCTTGATCGTACACATTTGCGTGCATGATTAGTGTACGATTAAATCGGGGGCGTCACAAGTTGGTATCAGAGCTGACTGCCTGTAGGAATCCCCCTTCCACACTCCTTGGCCGAAGTCGAGTCTAGTCATTGCAAAACTTTTACTAACATGGCTGTGTGCCTTACGGGCCCACGTCGCCATCGGGTGGTGCTAGGATCTTTTACTCCTCGACCTTTACTCTGGGACTCTGATCTCTCTTCTATTCGGGTTAAACAATTTTTACTAAATTCTAACTTTTAGGTTCTCGAAAATACTTTCTACCGGAGGGGCCCTTCAGTCGGGATGATCACCGACTGCACCAGAAGATTTCGGAGATACTCTTTGATATTCTCTCGAGACTTTGTGCCCATCACTTTTGCTATTCCCGACCACCGATAAATCCGTATGGAAAACTACTTACACTTGCCATTCATACGTTCATCCCCCATTGATCTTGTTATTACAAGATACCCTGAAGTTTTCTCTATTGTTCCGAGAATACTTTGTGCCTACTGCCTAGCAGTTCTTTGCCACATGAATACCCCTTCAAATAATTTCTCGCACTTATCGAGTATCCACTCATCCCCAGTTGATTCATGTATTTCACAAAAGTCTTCGAAATGCCATTCGATCTTCCGAAAATCCCGAGCAGCCTATTCCTCTTGAAATTCTTGCTTGCTTGCGTTATGGTTAGTCCCACAAGTCTCATAGTCTTATTGACATTCCTTGTCATTATAATTTTGAGTCTGTTGACTCAATATGTTTGCGAATACCCGCAAACATCATTGATCCTTATAAATTACCTTTCCGGCTGAGCTGCCATTCTTTTAACTGGAATTGGTTCTCGACCAATCCAATTGTCGTTGATTGTACCCTAAGGCTATTCAACTTATCCATCCCTAATCAGAGCATTGCTTCTGATCCCTGATTCGGAAATCATAATTCCTTTGCATTTGACAATTGAGTTAGTCAGTTGTTTCTATAATTTGATCTCCTTGCACTCTTCTTCCTCTAGTTGAGTACCGATGCTCACGTCAGATCCCTTGTGGACCATCAGGTCCATTGTTGGATTTTATCCGTCAGCATCCTTCATATTCAATAACTTTGTGAGATCTTCCCCTGATACATAATGCCTTTGGTAAATTGTATCCTCTGCTTTGTCAACTATGCTCTACCTCCGAGCTTGAGTTATTTACCCCTGAAGTTGATGGTATACGTTCCTAAGATGCCCCGATGGGTTGAACATATACCTTCCTTAATTTGTGTGAACCCAAGAGTTTTCATGGGTCATAACGCTCCGGTATTCCGCAAGTTAAACTTTCAAACTCTAAACATTCTTAACTTAGAGTAGTAAATGAGAAGTTGTGTATTGGAGAAGTGGGAGTCGACCTTGAACCTTGCGTTCATGCCCATGGACACGATGCTAATCTTATCATGGGTGCTCCTCTTAAACCCTCTTTGGTATAAGTTCTTATATCTGGGATTCGGCCTTTTGCAATCGTGGTTCCGACCATGTTCTCCTTTTTAATACCGTTTCTTGGACAAGTTGAAGTACTTGTCTTCTGCAGATCATTGCACCTGTCCAACCTTTACTTTGCTCTACTGTTGCGTATTAAGCTCTGGTATCTCAAGAATATCATGGAACTGCATAACTTATTATGGGTTCTTCATCAACTATTAATTCTCACTGATTCCAATTTTCTCGGGTTCTGGGTTGTCGTCAATCGAGAACACCGATTCCACATTTCGATTCGATAACCCTAAGTAATTTTCGTTGCTTATGAGTTTAATATTCCTTCCCATCATTCCTAGCCTGTTTGGCCATATCTTTGTCGTGATGATTTTAACTGTGCTACCCGGTCCTTCTTCTCGGAGCACAATTTTTGACGATGAACTAACCTTACGTCGATCCTCATCGTCATATCATTTCGCCTTAAACAACAAGCTTGAGTTCGAGTTCGTGTCATAACTGTGGTTCCAATAACCTCTTGCTTCATCATTCCTTTGACTTGATGTCGTCGCTGATTGACTACATCTGCATGAAATCTCTCGACAATTGTGTCGTGATCATCATCAACCTTATGAGCTCTTCCAGGAATTCAATTGAATTCATGATGGGTAATACCATCCTTGCCCCTCGATGATTCCTATTCTCATCGACCACTTTATTGCCTTCCGTCCAACACAGCTTGTTCGTGTTTTGTGTAAACCTTGAGATCACTGCTACCCAGCAGTTGATCTTCCTTACCTCGGAAGTATTACCATCTCTTTTTGTCAAGATTGTGGTGAGAATTTCACCACCTCTTAATAATTCTTGATATCATAATACTTCTTGCCATCTTCGTTCATTCCTTGGTCCCCGTATTGTTTTCAACCGGAATACCGACAATGGAGCTATGACGTGTGAATTCAAAACTTCTAACAACCCTATTGCTTTGAAGTGAATGGGCGATAGTTCATTCTAAGTCCTTCGCTAATTGAATCACCATTCTGACATTGGTCGTGCAACCCAACCCATATTTCGGGCGCACCTTTCAACCAATGTTTAATTGTGTATGTTTTCCTCGAGCATACTTCCTTATATCATTTGATCTGACAAATGTTATCTCCTTGTTCACTTAATGGTGGAAATCCATCTTTTGGGAATCTCGGTGAATTGTCGTTGAGTTCACCAGACACCTCCTTGTCCTCTCCTTGGGGTAATGATGGACTCTTGTTAACGGAAATCACTTCATAGTTCATTTCCCCGAGAATCTTACAATGTCATCTCGTCAATTTGCGTTGCACCTTTTCTTCTCAGGTATCCTAAGTCTGAGGTATCCTGACACCAATCGGGTCTGAATCTTGGTCAGATATGATGGATGGGACAACTTTCCAAGAGTTATGTTGTTTGTCCTTTGATGACCCGGTAACATGATGTCATGCCTAGCACCCCCCCCGGCTGGAGGACCTATCATTATAGATTCCTTTTCAGCAAGGTTATTCGTTCATCCATGGGGAAATTGTAAGACTTATTCTACAAGTTATTCCTGATGGATCCTTCGTGTTTCCAAAGTTTGATCTTCACCTGAAGACCATGTGAATGCTACCTCGAAGCATGTCAATGGTACTCCGATTTTCAACAGGAACATTTTGAAGCACGATGCTAAATTTTGTTTATCATTTATCCTAACACCGTTGTATGGGTAATATCATGAGATTCCTCCCCCCCTTACCTAAATGGTTGTCTACTTTATATCCTGTCATGCATATCTTGCTCTGCTTGTCCTTGGGAAGGATATACCCCTGATATATGTATTTAAACACATTTTCCTTTCCATTATTTGGTTTAACCTTTCTTGTGATCTATATAATCTAAGCAGTAATAATTCACTGTGTAGGTAAAACACCTCGGTGTACAACTCTGACAGTGAGACCCTGTTTCTATTGTTGATGGCATTTCGGTAACCGTCGATGGATGAGAACTTTGCCTCTTGGCCCGCCTCGTTCAACAAGCAGGAAAGTAGTTCTCTTCGTCCCTCGCCCTTGGTATCGACGTTGTCGCCGACATAATCGACAGGCTACCCCCCCTGACATGCCTTGCTTGCATGATCACGCAAGACGTCTCCGCCCTTCCTACTCCTAACCCACATGGTGGGCCCATAACCCACAGGTCCACTGGATCGAAACCTGACTCTCCTGTACGACCCTGTTTCTAGTGGTTATTCCCCACGCTTGGCTTCGTATTTAATTCATGGGCCACCTTCCTAGTGCTCTATTATGGTATCAGACGCAATATTTACTGTCGCTACTCTGAACCCCTTTCTCACTCTGGTTCGGACTTCGAGCAACCACCTATCCGCTTGGAACCTCTTATTGTACCTTCGTACCTTACTCTCGATGTATTTTATATGTTCAAATCGAGAGATAATCTTATGCTCATTCATGGGTTAACCCCAGATTGTTTCCCTCATAAGCATTATGTCGTAGCCGAGCTGCCCCTTACCTATTCGTAAGTACGATGGAGATCCTGAAGAAAGGATGCTGACTTCATCATGATGACTGGAAGAAGAGTAATGAAGACATCAATGTAATGGATCGATCTCTTCGAGAAGAGCAACCAAGACCGAGAAGATTCGTTAGAGTTTTGTAACCAGATCTCCCCCTTACTCTCCCTCTTAAATCTCGGGACGAGATTTCTTGTAGTAGAGGAGAATTGTGACGCCCGGGTAATCAAGCTACAGTAACTCTTGGGTAATTATGCCACGTCACCTCGATTATTGTCGATAATCTCGCGTTAGTTCAGAACTGATTCAAATTCAAATTCAAAATCAAATCAAACGGTAAAAGTTTCCAAACTTTAAAACTAAAATGTTTGAGTTGTGCCAAATAAAGCAAAGGTAATTTTGGTGAAGAGACCACACTTTAAAAAAAATTGTTTAAATACTATAAAATGTATAAAACGCAGCGAGAACAATTATTTAAATGCTTTTAAATAATAAACAATTACAAACTAATTTATTTTAGGTGCCAAGTTGATTGTGGTGGTGGCATATTGGTTAACACTAATTTAGGTGCAACTAATGTATTTTATAAAACTAGTGTATTTAAAATGTAAAATTAAAACAGAAAAGAAAAAGAAATAAAAACAAAATCCAAAAATAAATGAAATGGGGGGAGATAAATACACCCCTCCCCCCCACTGGACCCTTGGCCCAACTGGGCCATGGCCCAGCCAGGCCGGCCCACGCCTCTGGCCTACTTAGGCCTCCCCACCACCGAACCCTAACCCGTAACCCCACCGACACCTCCCACATCCCCCCACGATCCCCACTCTCCCTCGTTCCCTCCCTGCGCCGTCACCCACTCACCCATAGGAGGGGCGCCCCCTGTTCGATCCCCTCCACCCGACACCCCGTCGCCGGCGCCCACTCTGACGCCGTCCTCCTCGCCTCCTCCCCTTCCCGATCTGGGAGCCCCGAAGC
>NC_041392.1:292803327-292873031 GCF_002162155.2 Triticum dicoccoides
GGCGCCCAGCCCGCCTCGCCGGTGCTGGCGCGCGCGCCTGCGGCGGCCGCCCGGGTTCGCCCATTAGCGGGTGGCGACCGCACCCTGCACCCAACGCCCGCAAGGCCCCATGGGCCACTGACCACAGGGGCCCGCCCCCATAACGTTTTATTAAAAAAGAGAAAAGGGAAAAGGAATTTAGATAAATATAATTAATAAAAATAATAATGAATAAAATTAGTTAATTAATTAAGTAAATAATTAATTTAATTAATCTTGATTAATTAAACCTAATGACTAATTAACCTAATTAACTACTGTTAATTAAACTTAACTAAGATAATTAGTTAACAGAGTATGACGAACGGGACCCACATGTCCGGGTTGACCTAGTCAACCCTGTTGACTGCTGACGTCAGCATGGCATCATGCTGACATCATAATTCTATTTTTCGAATTAAATAATTAATTGATTAAATTCCAGAAATTAATAAAATCCTTAAAAAATCATATCTTTTAATCCGTAACTCGGATTAAAATATTTTCAACATGAAAGTTGCTCAGAACGACGAGACGATTCCGAATATGCAGTCCGTTCGTCCGCCACACCCCCCTAACCTATCGAACCCGCAACTTTCCCCCTCCGGCTCCTCCGCCCGAAAACACGAAACACCGGGAATACTTTCCCGGATGATTCCCCCCTTAACCAGTACCATCTCATACCACGTTAGGGCACGCCTAGCATCGCTCCTTGACATGTCATGCATCGATATGCATCTGTTTACTTGGTATTCATTGTTTCTTCCCCCTCTTCTCTCCGGTAGACTACGAGACCGACGCTGCTGCTGACCAGTTCGACTACGGTGTTGACGACCCCTCTCTCTTGCCAGAGCAACCAGGCAAGCCCCCCCCCCCTTTGATCACCAGATATCGCCTACTCTTCTCTATACTGCTTGCATTAGAGTAGTGTAGCATGTTACTGCTTTCCGTTAATCCTATTCTGATGCATAGCCTGTCATTGCTGCTACAGTCATTGATACCTTACCCGCAATCCTAAATGCTTAGTATAGGATGCTAGTGTTCCATCAGTGACCCTACACTCTTGTCCGTCTGCCATGCTATACTACTGGGCTGTGATCACTTCGGGAGGTGATCACGGGCATATACTATATACTTTACACTGTTACATTACCTGTGAACTGTTCGGAGTTGGGGGCTGAAAGGACAGGTGGCTCCATCCCGGTAGAGGTGGGCCTGGGTTCCCGACGGTCCCTGACGGTTACTTTGTGGTGGAGCGACAGGGCAGGTTGAGACCACCTAGGAGAGAGGTGGGCCTGGCCCTGTTCGGCGTTCGCAGATACTTAACACGCTTAACGAGATCTTGGTATTTGATCTGAGTTGGCTACGAGCTTATACGCACTAACCATCTACGCGGGAGTAGTTATGGGTATCCCGACGTCGTGGTATCAGCCGAAGCACTTCAGACGTCAGCGACGGAGCGGCGCGCGCCGGATTGGAACGTAAGCCTGCTCTTTTATTAAGGGGGCTAGTTCTGCTTCCGGCCGCCCACGCAACGTGCAGGTGTGCTAAGGGCGATGGGCCCAGACCCCTATGCGCTTAGGTTTAGACCGGCGTGCTGGCCTCTCTGTTGAGCCTAGGTGGGGCTGCGACGTGTTGATCTTCCGAGGCCGGGCATGACCCAGGAAAGTGTGTCCGGCCAAATGGGATCGAGCGTGTTGGGTAAGTTGGTGCACCCCTGCAGGGAAGTTAATCTATTCGAGCCGTGATCTTCGGTAACAGGACGACTTGGAGTTGTACCTTGACCTTATGACAACTAGAACCAGATACTTAATAAAACACACCCTTCCAAGTTCCACAGACAACCCGGTGATCGCTTTTCCACAGGGCGACGAGGGGAGGATCCCCGGGTAGGATTATGTTATGCGATGCTACGGGAGATGCTACTTGGAGATACTACTTGGAGATGCTACTTGGAGGACTTCAATCTACTCTCTTCTACATGCTGCAAGACGGAGGCTGCCAGAAGCGTAGTCTTCGATAGGACTAGCTATCCCCCTCTTATTCTGGCATTCTGCAGTTCAGTCCACTGATATGGCCTCCTTACACATATACCCATGCATATGTAGTTTAGTTCCTTGCTTGCGAGTACTTTGGATGAGTACTCACGGTTGCTTTCTCCCCCCTTTTTCCCCCTTTCCTTTCTTTCTGGTTGTCGCAACCAGATGCTGGAGTCCAGGAGCCAGACGCCACCGTCGACGACGACCCCTACTACACCGGAGGTGCCTACTACTACGTGCAGCCCGCTGACGACGACCAGGAGTAGTTTAGGAGGATCCCAGGCAGGAGGCCTGCGCCTCTTTCGATCTGTATCCCAGTTTGTGCTAGCCTTCTTAAGGCAAACTTGTTTAACTTATGTCTGTACTCAGATATTGTTGCTTCCGCTGACTCGTCTATGATCGAGCACTTGTATTCGAGCCCTCGAGGCCCCTGGCTTGTATTATGATGCTTGTATGACTTATTTCTGTTTTAGAGTTGTGTTGTGATATCTTCCCGTGAGTCCCTGATCTTGATCTACACATTTGCGTGCATGATTAGTGTACGATTAAATCGGGGGCGTCACAGAGAGCAACCCACCTTGAAGCCTTTGAGAGAGAATTCCTTGCGAGGATAAAGCCCTAAACACCCAGTGCCAAAGGGTGTTAGGCATCACTTAAGTCTTCCTGTTTGTGTGATCTGATGACTTATTACACTTGAGGACTGTGAATCCTCCAGCCGGTTAGGCGTCGTGTTCTGAGCATCCAAGAGACATTATGGATCGCCGGTGAACGAAGTCTGTGAAGGTTTGGAAGTCTACCTTGAAGACTTACCAGAGTGATTGGGCGAGGACTGGGTGTCCTTAGCTCAAGGGGAATAAGGTGAAGGCACGGTCTTCTGAGTTGAATCTCAGCCTCCCTAACCAGACGTACAGTTGTCACAGCAACTGGAACTGGTCCAACAAATCATTGTCTTCAACGAGTCACTGGTTTCATCCTTCCCATTCCTTTACTTACTGTTGTCTCTAGTGAAGTCATTGTATGATTGCATTATCTTTTGTCTTCACTGAGTGACCGCTTGTTCTGATTGGCTTCACACTATCTTCCTACCTGATCTATGCTGCCTAGCTGCTATTAGTCGTTGTGCTTTCAATTCATTGAATACTTGACTATGGCTTGCTTAGTGTAGTCTACCTTCCGCTGCATAATAATAGGTTTATTTCTATCGTTTGTCTTTGAAACTTCCATGTTTTGAAGACTTTCATAAAAATCGCCTATTCACCCCCCCTCTAGTCGATCACTAGCACTTTCAATTGGTATCAGAGCAAGGTACTCCCTTGTTCTGTGTGATTCGGTTTAACCACCTGGAGTTTTAGCTATGTCGACTGCAAGCATAATCAAAGTCTCCGCTGCGTGCTCAGTCTTCGATGGAACTGAATATCCCGACTGGAAGAATAAGATGCGTATGCATCTTGAAGCCATTGATGTCGACCTATGGTATGTCGTCAAGAATGGCGTTCCCAAGGATGGTGAAGGTGTCACTGCTGCTGATGTCAAGAAGTTCGTTCAACTGGACTCCACTACCAAGAACATCATATGTGGTCATCTGACCAAAGGACAATATGGCCGTGTGAGTGCTTTGGAAACATCTAAGCTAGTCTGGGACTGGCTCTCCAAGGTCAATGAAGGCGTCTCAACCTAGAGAGATCAGAGAACCAGTGTCCTTCGCAACCTCTTCAACCGCTTCAAGAGAAACGACAATGAGAATGTCCAGCTCATGTTTGATCGACTCACTGACATCACAAATGAGCTTCAAACCCTCGGCGCTACTGAGATCACCAAGCATGAAGTCGTCAAGACACTCCTGAGATCACTTGACAGCTCGTTTGACACCCTAGCCCTGATGATTCAAGAACGTCCTAACTTCAAGACACTCAATCCGTCTGACATACTTGAGAGGCTCAACACACATGAGTTTCAGCTTTCTGAGAAAAGAGACATCTACGGTCCCAACTATGGGCGAACTCGTGCCTTGAAGGCAAAAGCTGTCTCCTCATCTGAAGAAGAATCTGATAGCAGTTCTGATGATCCTGAAGACATTGGAAAGGAGCTTGCTATGCTTGTGAAGAAGTTCCAAAAATTCACCAAGAAGAAAGGCTTCAGAAAGTCTTCACGATCAAGCTCAAGGAATGATGAAGCCTCTGCTCATGACTACAAGAAGATAACATGTCACAAGTGCAAGAAACCTGGCCACTACATCTCTGAGTGTCCGCAGTGGGACAATGAGAACAAGAAGAAGAAGAAGAAGAGCAAGTAGTATGATTCTGACGACAAGAAGAAGAAGAAATACTCAAAGTCTTCTTCCAAGTCTTCCTCAAAGTCTTCATCACACAAGAAGAGCTCATCTGGCAAGGAAATTGATTCAGAAGGAGAGTCTGCTTCTGAGGACGCGAAGGTGGAGTCTGAGGAGGAGTCCGATTCTGGCGTTGCAAGTCTGGCTACAGCATATGTTGCCAAGTCCATCTTCAACACTGAAGACAATGACTTCATCACCGACATCGATGCAAATGACAAGGACTACTCCGCTCCCACCTACTGCTTCATGGCACGCGGTGCCAAGGTAAACACACGCACTACTCACTATCAAACATCCAGTGAAGATGAATCTGATTGTGGTTCCAAACCCAGCTACAAAACACTTGATAAAATTGCAACTGAACAACATAAAGCTATGGAACACATTCAAAAACTATTAGACAAAAGCGATGACCTTTTAGACGCTGAAATGACTCGATCTCAGTCCTTAACTGAAGACATAAAAAATCTTCATGTTAAGTATGCAGAACTTGAAAGTCGTCATGGAACGCTCTCAACAACTCATGAAAAGCTTTCCTATGATTATCTTCAAAGGAAGCAAGATCTTGAGAAATTGAGAGTGGCTCATGAAGATCTTCAAAATGAAAACGAGTCACTTCGCGCCAAACAGATCAGTTCCGCTCAGGAAGGATTTGAACCATCATGTCTTAAATGCATTGAGTGTGACAACGCTACTTCTATTGCTGGGTGTTCTACTGCTGCTACTATTGCAATATCTTCAACGGTTGATGTGGTAACTAACCCCTCTGCTGAGGATACCACTGCCATTGCTGATGAAAATGCAAGGTTGAAGACATTGCTTGAAACAGGGATGTACAAAAGTCTCAAAGGGCATCATACACTATGTGATGTTCTCAAAAGGCAGATCCTGAACCGAAACCCTAGGAAAGTGGGTCTTGGGTTCGAAAGGAAAATGAATGCTGATGGCTCTTACTGGAAACCTGAGCAGTACCCCAAAACCACATGGGTAGTTGCAAAGGAACCCTCAGTGGATCCATCCACCATGTCAGGCTTCAATTGTGCTAATCCCATTGTTATTGATGAATCCTTTGATGCAAACTATAAACTGTTTAAGAATCAGAATGGTGAATTGTTTGCCAGGTATATTGGTACTAACTGCAGGAATGGGCCACCTATGAAGAAAGTCTGGGTGCCGAAAAGGTTGTTGGAGAATCTTCCTGTGAATGTCGTCATGACACCACAAGTGAAGAAGACAAACCCCAGACCACAGGCTTCATATGGTCCAAAGGCTTCATACAGACAAAGGACTCACCTGAGTCGCATTAATGCAAATGTTTTACAGGGAAGCCATACTCAGGCCTATGAATATGAGCGTGTTTCATCAAACCGCCATGTTCATAAGACCAAGAACTACTCTGCTTATTCTTATGAGTACTATTGTCCACCTGCAAGACTTTTTGCTAGGGCTCCAAAGCCAAAGTTCTCAGATGCTGCACTTAGACTCATTGCTTCGAAGCCACCCTTGAAAATGTGGGTGGCTAAGAAAGCTTAACTCTCTTTTGCAGGGAAAGGTCTCCCGCCGAGAATCAAATTCGTCTAAAGCTATTGCCGGGGACCTTAAACATCTTGTAGGGCGCAAGATCAAATGCCCAAATGGTCTTATTATGTATTTTGTTCCTGAGTCGCTTGCTACTTGACCTATCAGTCCTAACCTCGATCTAAGCTTTCATAATCCACTTGCTCGTCAAATGTTTATGCTTCACAATTCTCTTCGTGAAGCCTATCCCCCTAACTGCACTGTAGGGTACGACACCAGCTGCTTTAGAATGGATTATTGATAGTGGGTGTACTAATCACATGACTGGCAAGCAAAGTCTTCTCATGGACTCAACTTTACGTCCATCTAACAAAAGTCACATCACATTTGCTCACATTGGTAAGAGCAAGGTATTGGGTCTAGGTAGAGTTGCAATCTCAAGGGATCAACACATGGATAAAGTAATGCTTGTTGAATCCCTTGGTTTCAACTTAATGTCTGTCTCAATGCTTTGCGATTTAAACATGATTGTGATATTTGGAAAATATCGTTGCCTTGTTCTAATGGAATATAACAAGACTCTCGTCTTTGAAGGGTATCAGAAAGATGATTTATACGTGGTAGATTTCTCAGCAGGACCACAACTAGCCGTATGTCTTCTAGCAAAAGCTTCTGAATGCTGGCTCTGGCATCGGAGGCTAGGGCATGCTGGCATGAGGAACTTGCACACTCTTGCAAGGAAGAAGCATTTCATAGGCATCGAGGGCGTCAAGTTCAAGAAGGATCACTTATGCGGTGCCTGTGAAGCAGGAAAGATGACGAGGGCCAAGCATCCCTCAAAAACAATCATGACAACGACTCAACCCTTCGAACTGCTCCACATGGACCTTTTCGGTCCCACTCATTACTCAACTCTTACTACTACTGCTTGTCTCTATGGCTTTGTCATTGTTGATGATTATTCAAGATATACTTGGGTACATATAATCCTCTACAAGACTGAAGTGCAGGATGTCTTCAGACGCTTCGCCAATCGAGCCATGAAGAACTATGGCGTCAAGATCAAGCACATTAGAATTGACAATGGCACTGAATTCAAGAACACTGGCCTAGATACTTATCTTGATACTTTGGGCATCACACATGAATTCTCAGCTCCGTACACGCCGCAGCAGAATGGCATCGTGGAACGCAAGAACAGAACACTTATTGAGATGGCCCGGACGATGCTTGATGAATACAAGACTCCAAGAAAGTTCTGGCCTGAAGCCATTGATACTGCATGCCATATCATCAACCGTGTTTATCTTCACAAGCTTCTGAACAAGATATCCTATGAACTCCTTACTGGCAAGAAGCCAAATGTCAGTTACTTCAGAGTATTTGGTGCCAGGTGCTGGATCAAGGATCCACATCACACTTCAAAATTTGCACCGAAAGCTCATGAAGGTTTTATGCTTGGATATGGAAAGGATTCGCACTCCTACAGGGTCTTCAACCTCTTTCACTATAAAGTGGTTGAAACTGTGGATGTGCGGTTCGATGAGACTAACGGCTCGCAAAGAGAGCACCTGCCAAATGTGCTAGATGAAGTTCCATCCAGTGAATCAATCAAACTTATGGGAACTGGAGAAATCATACCATCTGAAGCTCAGCCTGAAGAGGAACTTATCATCTCTGCACCTGATCAACCTGAAGACAATGCTCAGCCTGAAGACAATCCTTCTAATGATGACAATGATCAGCAAGAGCAAAATCTTTGTCCTGTTCATCCCCGTGTTGCAAATGAAGTACAGATTGGGAGGATAATTGATAGCATCAATGCACAAGGTCCACTCACTCGTTCAAGGGCAACGCAGCTAGCAAACTTCTGTGGGCACTTCATATTCGTCTCAATATCTGAACCCAAGAAAGTTGATGAAGCCTTCATGGAACCTGAATGGATTCAAGCTATGCAAGAAGAGCTTCAACAGTTTGAGCTGAATAATGTATGGGAACTGGTTAAGCGTCCTGATCCTCGTAAGCACAATATAATAGGCACTAAATGGATATATCGCAACAAGCAAGATGAGCATGGTCAAGTTGTCAGAAACAAAGCTCGTCTCGTTGCTCAAGGATATACTCAAGTTGAAGGGATTGACTTCGATGAAACATTTGCTCCTGTGGCTTGGCTTGAAGCTATACGCATACTGCTGGCCTATTCAAATCATCATAACATTCTTCTGTATCAAATGGATGTGAAGAGCGCTTTTCTCAATGGCAAGATTGAAGAAGAAGTGTATGTTGCACAACCGCCTGGCTTTGAAGATCCAAAACATCCTTACATGGTGTACAAGCTCAACAAGGCACTGTATGGCCTCAAACAAGCGCCTCGGGCTTGGTATGACACACTCAAAGACTTCCTGAAGAGCAAAGGCTTCAAACCTGGTTCCCTGGATCCCACTCTCTTCACGAAGACATATGATGGTGAACTGTTTGTGTGCCAAATATATGTGGATGACATTATCTTCGGCTGCACTAATCAGAAATACAGTGAAGAGTTTGGATATATGATGCAAGAGCAATATCAGATGTCCATGATGGGTGAGCTGAAGTTCTTCCTTGGTCTTCAAATACATCAGCAATGCAACAACATCTTCATATCTCAAGAGAAATACCTCAAAGATTGCCTGAAGAAATTTGGAATGCAAGACTGCAAAGGCTACATGATGCCAATGCCAGCCAAACACCATCTGGGCCCCGACGACAATGGTAAAGAGTTCGATCAAAAGGTATACCGCTCTATGATTGGTTCTTTGCTTTATTTATGTGCATCTAGGCCAGATATCATGCTTAGTGTTTGCATGTGTGCCCGGCTCCAAGCGGCACCAAAGGAATCGCATCACTTAGCTGTGAAGCGAATTCTTACATATTTGGCTCACACCCCAACACTAGGATTATGGTATCCAAAGGGCTCAGAGTTTGATCTATTTGGATTCTAGGATGCTAATTATGCTGGTGACAAGGTAGATCGCAAGTCTACATCAAGCACATGTCATTTTCTAGGACGATCGCTTGTATGTTGGTCTTCAAAGAAGCAGAACTGTGTATCTCTCTCCACTGCTGAATCTGAATACATTGCTGCTGGATCTTGCTGCGCTCAGCATCTATGGATGAAGCAAACACTTAAATACTATGGCATTCATCTGAAGCAAGTGCCACTCTACTGCGACAACGAAAGCGCCATCAAGATTGCCAACAACCCAGTTCAGCACTCGAAGACAAAGCACATTGAAATTCATCATCACTTTCTCAGAGATCATGTTATGAAGGAATATATTGATATCATACACGTCAACATTGAAGAGCAATTGGCAGATATCTTCACCAAGCCCTTGGATGACAAGAGGTTTTGCAAGTTATGGTGTGAGCTAAATATCTTGGAATCCTCAAATGTCCTGTGATCAGGCACACATCCTAACACTTCAGCATGTTGATGACTTAGATGTGCAACACATGAAGTAAAGTATATCTTCAATCAATGAAGACTTACATTCTGAGTGTGAATATATTAACGTGGAATTTGACTTCGGAGCACCACGATAATTGTGCTTCGTGTCTGGGTCTAATATTTCCTATATGGTGGGTAACGCCACCACCAAAATTTTTCCCTTTGAAGTGTTTTTCTCATGGCGTTACATTTGCAAAGTCTTCGCATTTTGTCTGTCTTCAATGTTAAAATGTCTTCATGTTTATCTTCAACATACTGATTTGTTTTTGTCTTCTCCAGCATTCACTTATAGCTATGGCTTCTTGCTGAATCTCTTGAACTAAGTGAATGTGATCAGACCCTAACCCCTCCATGCTTCTTTCCTAAGTCTATCTACCCAAATCATATGCATTCTATTGACACTATCAAAATGTCTTCTCTGCATCCTTGTCAGCAGAAGACACAAAGACAAACATTAATCCGTTTTCAATGCTAAATCCTTTCACCTGAAACCCGGAGAAGTGGGAACGACCACCCGACAATCCAGGCGTGCGTGGGAACATGGAACAACCTCCGATGTGTTGCATGATAGCCACGTGTACTTCAGATGTGAATCGCCAGGGGCACTTGTGTAATAACACTGTGTCGTCCTTATCCCTATAAATACACGCCTCACCACAGTCATTATCCCCTCTTCCACTCTCGCACAAACCCTAGCGCCACCGCTAGCCCTCAACGACGCCAGCGACGAAGTGCTTCGCTGCCGCGACCTCACCGATGCTGTCTTCACGCCAGCCGCGGACATCGTCTTCTCCGCCGTCGCCGTAGGTGTTCTCCGTCGCCAAGTTAGGGCACGGAAGATCAAACTGATCGGCCTCCTCTCCCACTCCGTCTAGCAGTTCTTCATGTGGTAAATAAAACCTCCTTTTTACGGCTCCTTTGATCCTATAGATTCATCATATTCTACCACAAGCAGTTTCTATTCACACAAGTTGAATCTATTTCATACTGCATCTCATAATATGCCTAGTATGTTCACTTATGCTTCACAAAGTAGTTAGATTCCTCGCTTGTACTTATTCGTGGATTCGTACAAATCTGGAACCAACTCCCTATCTATGAGTGAATGTCTTCGCACTATGAGGTCAATGTCTTCTAAACTGATTTATCTTCAAAATCTTCTGAGAATGCATATGACCTCTTCCCCTTCCCTCGCACCTTAATGCTGTCACAGGTACATGTCCGTGGGAGAATCCCATGGTTCTCATAGTCTGCATTCATTTGCAGAATTCTTACAGCATCATATAAATTCTCCTGAAGCCAGTTACTGTCTGACCAGTAGACGGAAGACTTTGACAGTGTTGAAGCCTTTCAGTTTAAACTTCATGGCACCAGAAAAATCTGCAAGGAAGGGTGGCAGACAGCGTCGTGGCAACACCTCAAGAGATTTGCCTCCTGACCTCTATGAGCTGTACAAGACAGATCCGGAGGAGGACTACAATCAGCGAAAAACTCAAATCCAATGGATTTGAAGATATTGGGAAGAACAGTGGTTCAAGTACAGGTTCGTGACCCAGGAGTATGCTGAGAAGAATGCCATCAAGCGACCGTGGGGAGACATCCTATACAAAAATCTTCAACCCAGTTCCAGAGCTGAAGCCATTGAACAAGGCTTCTATCCTTTTATGGTCCGTGGACCACAACCTGCAGATGCGGACCCATCGTCACTGCTATGGTGTCGTGACGACAATCTGTTCAAGCGCAACCTTCAGTTTGCGAGGAACTCGGCCAAAGAAAACAAGAAGTCGTGATGCTTAGACTTCAACCCAGGTCCCTCTGCTCCTCGTGTCGATGGCTCACATGAAGCTGAACCCAATCATGTTGGGCCCTTCTACAACCTGGAAGGTCTCATCACTCATATTATGGTTCAAGGGGCAGTCGTGGATCAACCCGCAGACAATGCTGAATCTGATGAAGCGCCTGAATCACCGAAGCCAAAGAAGATGAAAAAGCCTAAAGCTTCAAAGCCTGCCCCTGCACCAAAGGTCTCACGGGCGAAGCCTCTGGCCACTGCACCTCCTGAACTCAGTGTGCAGTCTGAAGATTTGTCACGCATCTCCAAGCCCTCCAAAGTGAAGATGCCCTTGCAACCCACTAGCCAAGCACTGACCGCTGCTGCTATTTTGCGCAATGACGCCATTGATCTGTCCAGCGACGACGATCTTGGCAATGATGCTCTTGAGCAGTTGATCAAGAGCAAGCAAGAGGCAGAAATCTTCAATGACCTTCCTCTCTTTGATGTTGAAATCATCAACAAATTCGTTGATGAGTGGTTTGACAGTCCAAATGTCAGCTTTGATGATCTTCAGCTTCCCATTGGCCTCAGCGTCGCCTTCCATAGAGCCATTGCTGTTGAGCTGGCTCTAGCTCAGAAGATTGTTGAACTGAAGCATAAGACAGATTATGAAAAGGCTCAGTTCAAGAAGCACATGGCCAAGCTCAATGTTGAAGACATTCAGAACTTCCAGACCATGATGCATGAGCTTAAGGAAGCATTTCGAACCAAATGCAAAGAAGCCAAAGGTTCTCGTGAGCACATGAAGGATCTTGCTGCTAAATGTGTCCAAGGATACAATGAGGCTGAAAAGCGCAAGGCCTTGGGGCGACCAGGAATCGACCCCAGAATGGCAGCCAAGAAGAAGAAGAAGCCAGTTGTGGCAGAACCCGAAGCACCAAGGCAGGAAGTACATCCAATTGTCTTCCCAGCCAATATGACAGGTTCAAAGCCTAAGGTCCCCACAGTGGCTTCAGAACTAAAGAAAACAAGGGCTGCTGAAGCTGAAGCCAGAAAGCGCAAAACCAAGGGCACCACTTATGATGCTCCTCCAACTAAGAAACGCAAAACCAAGAAGAGAGATCGGGCTGCTCCCACAGAGCCCCTTGAGGTCGAGCCAATCTTAGTGTCTCATCCTGCGTCTGAAAATCAAGAATGCCAATTGGTAATTCATGAGCCTGCTTCTCTAGAGGCTCCGGAAGCTGAAGACAATCCAGCCGTTGACCCCACCACAACTGAAGACATTGCTCCTCATGACAATGTTGAATATGATGAAGTCCTTCCTCAGATCGAGCACCAATTGGTATCATCGCCTGTGCTCACGCATAGCGAACTCATCAGCATTGGTCATCCTATGACGCCAACTGCTCAAGATGCATCGTGGGCTGATCACCCACAACGACAAGACACTCCAAGCTCTCCCCAACCGCAAGCTACCCCACCAGTGCAAGAAGACGATGACTTTGAGGCCCAGCGCACTCCATCTCCACAAGCATCACCAGCATTACGTAGGCTTCGCAAAGGACCAAGGCCCCAAGTCACTCCCACTATGCACGTGTATGAATCCGAAGCCAAAATGGCTGAAGATATTCTGGCTGCATCAGCCGATGAAGAAGAAGCACCAAGAGTTGAAAGAGTTGCTACACCCCCGTCCCACCAAGATGTTGTTCTCGAGGAGAACGTGTCTGACCCTCCAGCTCCTGAAGTGGAGGTTAACAACCCTAAGGCGGCCACCAACATCACCGCTGAAGCCAATGACGTCGTCATGGCTGAAGCTAATACGGTGCCTGAAGCTACTATGGTGCTAGAAGTCCAAGCATCTGAAGCCACCGCAGCACCCGAAGTCAATGCTGAAGCACCTGAGGTCCAAGCACCTGAAACCAATGTGGCCCCTGAAGCCTATGAAGACAATGCCAATGCTCCTGTTCCCCCTCCAAGACCTCATACAATTTGATCGGGGTCAGCCTGTTATGGTCCGCTGGCCCGTTCTGGTTCCTCCACCTGCTGCAGGCCCACAATTTGAGTATCATGTCAAGCACATACCTCAAGTCCAAAAGCCCAAGCCAAGACTTCCACGATTCCCAGGAACTACCACTTCACCTGGGGTCTTCAATGTGAATGGCTTCGTGGCACATAACACCTTATTCAACAGCTCCAAGAACCCTTATACCAGACCTCGCATTTCATCAGATTGGTTCTAGAGCTATCAGCAGCGCAGCTACTATTCCTGTGTCCTATACAATCAAGAGCGCATATTTCCACATATGTGCCTTGACTCTGAAGCTATAGCTGGCCTGCCCTGCCTTAAAGAAGCGTTGGATTGCTTCAGAGATGCTGGACTGTTATAGTTTGTCACAAATAAGGAACACTGGAATGAAGAGCTTCTGCTACAGTTCTATGCAACTCTTCACATTCGAGGCTACAACAGGAATCCAAAGACTTGGGTCCTTGAGTGGATGACAGGCAATGTCCATCATGAAGCTAAAGCTCTTGATATCATTGAGCTCACAGGCCTGCCCACTCCTGGTGAATATTATGAACCAGGTTGTCAACAACACCAAAATGCATTGGAAAGCATCTTTCAGAAGCCAGAACCCAACATGAGTCAAATGCTGAGCATGATGAAGCCTTTGCCTCACGATGCTGAATACCCATCTGAGTTCTTTGTTGAAGACCTAGAGTACCTGCCTCGCACGATTTACCATATCATTAGGAAGACTCTATGGCCTGTCAAAGGACATTCATCTGCAGCAAAGCTTGAAGGAGCAATGAAGACTTTGGTTTTCTATATCTTCAATGGCATCAGCTTCAATGCTCAAGACTTCTTCATCAGGCAGTTGGCTGCATCTGGCTCTGACATTTTTGGGTTGAAATTCTACGCTCCATGGGTCATGCGTCTTATCAAGCATCACTCCGCCTTCAACTATCAGCCGTCTGCGCGCAATCATCTCATATTCTTGCCAGAGGTTGATCTGTCAATTGAAGCTATTTACCTAGAGCTGGCTAAGGATCCCATTTATCTTCACAATGTTGATCACCAAAGCTTCAGCCAGCCTATTGAAGGAGTTCCAGCAGTTTCTCGTGTTTATCCTCTTGCTGGTAACACACGTGCCCCTCGCGCTCAAACTGACGCCACTGGTAGCACCATTGTGCAAAGGCCTCGAAGGCGATCTCGTGTCCTAAATGACCGAGAGCTTCTCATCGCACTGCATCAGAAACATGACACACATCACGACTGGCTTAAGCGTCAGATGCAAACCCTCTTGGTGGATGTCAACCGCATTCGCAATCTTGCCACCAAGAATGCCTTTGTCACTCATGAAACCTGTCGGAGGTCGTGGAAGAGTTTGACCTTAATTAGTGCTGAAGCTGATCTGCAAGACGATGGCTTCACCGAACGGTTCAAGTTCGACTCAACTCCTCCCAGAAATGCTCACTTGCGTCGGACTCCCTCACTTGAAGACTCTGACTACTCGTCCTCAGCTGCAACAGTGAATGCCAGAGTCATCGATGACCAAGATGATGCAACTTCACCTCCTCCAACTTCAGCGCGTGTCGACACTGCACCAAGTTCTTCTGCACCACCGGACCTCAACGACGACCCTGCTGCCTCACCTGCACCTCATGGGAACGAGTAGGCGCTCTATGTCTTCAAACCTTTTTGGTCCTTACTGACAAAAGGGGAGAAGCATATGAGTTGATAATCTTCAAGCGGGTCCATATGGGTGGTTGCTTTACTTTTTGCCACTTTTGCCATGTGCATACAACTCTCGTTTTCGATACATTTGGTTCTTTGAGTTGTAACACTTAAACTCGATGGTCGTCTGCTACTTATTTGCTATTCTGTGATGCGATGATAAATTCCGCATGTGTGATGATAAATTCCGCACTTAGATCATTTTACAGACGTCCATTTTTCATTATGCATGTCATTATATTCATTACATCATATCATGCATGATGAATTGTCATCATAGGTTGAAGAGGATCTCCACAAGTACAACCTGCCATGTGCATTTGCATTCCAAGATAAAATTACTTGTATGCACATCTTCAGGGGGGCCTTTGCAACTTATGAAGACAATACCCTATCCTTTACAATTTCACATATTTTATTCCCCGTTGAAAACTTCAACCAGTTTGTCATCAATCACCAAAAAGGGGGAGACTGTAAGTGCATCTAGTGCCACCCCTAGTTGGTTTTGGAGTATTGACGACAAACCTGGTTGAGGGACTAATGTGTTTGTGAGAATTGCGGGATAACACAGGTAGAAGTCCCTCATTGATTCGGTTTTCCTACCAGAGATGACCCCTAAAAATGTATGAAGACATTGAAGTCAAAGGTGGTATGTGAAGACAGTCACATTGAAGACTATGACAAGAGAAGACATCGAGTGAAGACTATGGAGCGCGAAGACTTTGTTGTTTCGTCGTTCTTTTTCTTCTTTGTTGAGTCATAGGAACCACCATACTGTTAAGTGGGGTCCAAGTGAACCAGTCAGAATGACTGAAGTGATGCTTAACCAAAAATCCTATGTCTTCGAGCGAAGACAATGAGAGCAAATCTTATCCAGAGCTGGATAAGTTAGCTTTGCTTGTAGCCCAAGTAAAGTTGTCATGTGTGTTTGAAATCTGACCGTTGGAACGCGTGTCAGTTCCTTAGTGACCCAGGGTCATTTCAGACAAATCAGGTCGGGTTGCTCACCCCCTACAACCATAGACGATTGGCTGCTCAGAGTTACTGTATGGCTTTTGTCGTTTGAGAGCAACCCACCTCGAAGCCTTTGAGAGAGAATTCCTTGCAAGGATAAAGCCCAAAACACCCAGTGCCAAAGAGTGTTAGGCATCACTTAAGTCTTCCTGTCTGTGTGATCTGAAGACTTATTACACTTGAGGACTGTGAATCCTCCAGCCGGTTAGGCGTCGCGTTCTGAGCATCCAAGAGTCATTGTGGATCGCTGGTGAACAAAGTCTGTGAAGGTTTGAAAGTCTACCTTGAAGACTTACTAGAGTGATTGGGCGAGGACTGGGTGTCCTTAGCTCAAGGGGAATAAGGTGAAGACACAGTCTTCTAAGTTGAATCTCAGCCTCCCTAACCAGGCGTACAGTTGTCACAGCAACTGGAACTGGTCCAACAAATCATTGTCTTCAACGAGTCACTAGTTTCATCCTTCCCATTCCTTTACTTACTGTTGGCTCTAGTGAAGTCATTGTATGATTGCATTATCTTTTGTCTTCACTGAGTGACCGCTTGTTCTGATTGGCTTCACACTATCTTCCTACCTGATCTATACTACCTAGCTGCTATTAGTCGTTGTGCTTTCAATTCATTGAATACTTGACTATGGCTTGCTTAGTGTAGTCTACCTTCCGCTGCATGATAATAGGTTTATTTCTATCGTTTGTCTTCGAAACTTCCATGTTTTGAAGACTTTCATAAAAATCGCCTATTGACCCCCCCCCCTCTAGTCGATCACTAGCACTTTCATGATCCCCTCTTGTTAAAAAAAGAAGAGAAACCAAGATATAAGACAGGAACTATACTATCTCAACGCCAGCAAAATCATATACAACATATCAGCTCCATAAGAGCATCTTAGGATTTCATTTTCCAAGATTGATAGCATTCTTTCCATATTGAAGCATCCTTGCTTATAGAAATCAAACATGAAATCGATGTCTTTAATGCTCCGCTGTGCTTCTATCATATCACATGGTCTAATTGGTGTGTTTCCGTGTAGTTGATCCGTGTATCAGGACTCGACAACCTACCAGTATGGTTTGAAGTAGGTGCCACAAAATTTGACTTCGCCAACACCACATCACTCTTCTTTGTCCAGCTTCTCTTGATGGGGTAATTCGACATCCAACTGACATTTACTCAAAATTTGTTCAGTAACTCAGAAGTTTTAAATGGTGTAGACTGTAATGACTTGAAACACGGCATGACTGACCTGTTTCTGTCATAAATCTAATCCTTGACAGGTTTGTCGAAACAAAGAGGTACATGGAATCATGGATGCAAACAGTTCTGCATTGTAAAGTATAGGCAGTCACATGATCCAGAAGCATGTATACATGTCATGGACCATGGAGCCCATTCATGGATGAGCAGCAGCAGTTCAAAGTTAATGTCAAGGTTCTTCTAGTTTGAATCTACATACATACATGCTTTACTGAAGTTTTGCTGCTTGGTCAGACTCTAGTGTTGAATAAGATGGACACTGACTGCATTGTTTGCTAATTAATTATTTTGCTTGCTCCCACAAAAATTCACTATAATTTAGTTTGACGATTGGTCTAGTTGGATTTCTCAAGATGTTATCAAAGCGCGCCACACTACTGCTATCTGTCAACTGAATGAAGCTGCAAAATTTGGAGTTGCTGCTGCTTCTTGTGTTCATTTCCTTGCTATCGAATTCGTACCTGACTAGTCTAGTTAGTACTATTGCAGCAGGTTGATTGATGGGAAACTCTTGCCCCTGCTTAACATATCTAAAATCTAGTCAAATTCATCAACAACATATTTTTTATAACAACAATGCATTCAATAATCTGACCTATCTAT
This sequence comes from Triticum dicoccoides, assembly GCF_002162155.2. Lineage (NCBI taxonomy): Eukaryota > Viridiplantae > Streptophyta > Magnoliopsida > Poales > Poaceae > Triticum > Triticum dicoccoides. The sequence continues at coordinate 292,821,106 of NC_041392.1, forward strand.
ATGCACACTTTGAGGAACAAACAGGAGATATATGTGCTTCTATTGCTTCTAAATTATATACATGTATTTTTAGTTATTCAACATGCTTCAAGCTTTTTCTCTTCGATTTGGTGCAGGAGGATGCCCGAGCTGACCAGGAGGACACCCTTCTGCACCTTGGCCACCACACAAGCCGTCCTTCTATTTTTTTCGCTGTTTGTTCATGTCCTACTTGTGTTTCAGTTCCATTGGCTCCTACTGCAAGTAGGTCTATAACAGGTGCTTGTGTTCTGCATAGTAGTAGATCTGTTTATGTGAGCTACAATGGCCTACTTCTTCCTAATAATATGAACACTATCTCATCTTGCCATTTCCCCCTCTCCTGCAGGTTAACACCTGGAGAGGCTCGAGCTATGAGCAACGAGCTATTGCCGCCGGATGCTCCAGCGGCGAAACCTCCGTCGATTCCCTCCACGGCCACTACCACTACCCTACCTACCGCCGCCGACGGAACCACCACCATATCCTCGCTCGGCCAAGACCAGCTCCTTGAGATCTTCCTCCTCTTGCCGAGCCTGTCGGCCCTTGTCCGCGCCACCCTCACTTGCCGCTCGTGGCTCGGCGCTGTCCGCTCCTTCCGCAACCTCTTCCGTGCCCTCCACCCGGCGCCCCTCATCGGGATCTTCCTCGATGTCGACAAAGGCAATGTCAGCTTGTTCGCCCCCTTCAGCCACTCAGATCCCGGCGTCAATAAGGACATTACACTGGCAGATTAGCGCAACTTTTCCTTTTCATTTTTCTTATTATTGGAGTGAGGATGTTAGAATGAGGAATTGTATGATAGTAGATATGGAAATAGTGTAATAATATAATCAGGAATAACGACATTTCCATCACTATTGTGTTTTCTTGAACTGTATGCATAAAATGGAATTTGTCGATTTTATTTTTTTTAATTCCTAATTCGTTAGCAGTGGCGTGGGGACAAATTTGCACGCTACTGGTATTTAGGATACTAGTAGCATTGGTATTATAGACGCGCTACTACTATTTCATTAGTAGCAGCGTGGGGTCATAATAGTTGTAGAGTGGGTGGAAACGCGCTACTACTAACTTTGTTAGTATAGCGCGGGTTGAACCCACGCTATTACTAACTATTAGCTGTAGCGCCATACTAGTAGCGCGGGTACCCGCGCTTCTAGTAGCCATTTTACCTGCGCTATTAGTAGCCTTTTCACTAGTAGTGTATCCCTGCGTTTTTAGAATCATGCAAGCCAAATGAGCCCTTACAGAATTACTTTAGTTATAGGTAGGTGTCGAAGAAAACTTTGTGTGGTTTGTCCTGCTCCTGCCGTGACATCGTCCACCTCACCTGAGCCGCTCCATCGACAGAAGCATCCACCAAACCAGACATCATGACTCCTGACCATCTTTTGCTGCCAAAGATCTCCTCCCCTCCCGCCGGCACCCACCGCAACAACATCACTATCATCGACTCGGCAGATGAACCTGAGGAGTACACAGGTCCACAAGAGAGGTCACACTCTTTTGTTTCTGCTTGTGTTATGCATTGCTTAATATTACCTACTACTTTATTGTCCTCTTCACCTCTTAGACTCCAAGTCAGGTCCAAATTGATGTTCAAACTTGAGTTCTAAATTATGTGGGTCACATATCCAGGCATCAATGAATAGTATCTCTGTCTAATATCTGGTTCACCTAGGGTATGCCTATGTTGTTCATCTTGGGTGGGAAACAAATAGTAAAACAATCATAATCTTATTTTATTAAATTAAAGCAATCATCAACCTATTATCATTATTTTTGGATCAATCCACGGGTTGTTACCATTACTCTAGATTTCTGCATGCTCTCCTTACATAATCTCACTATATTTTTTGAACGCATGTCAGATACTGTACACAGTCATGCTGAAAATGTAAAGAAAAAGAGAAGAGTTTTGCGCGGCAATACAATGTCATGCAGACATCGCTCCATGATAGGTTCAATGGCAAACCCTCCCCCCTCTCCAGATTGTAATCCAGAGGAAGATATCTGTTCTGAGGCGGATTCAGACACAGCTGACCACTCCTATTTACCTCCCATGGTGTTTGCTCTAACTTGGCATGATGATGTTAGTCATATCATGCATATGTTGCCTTGCAGTGCCTACTTTCGACATCATATATGTCATCTTCTTAGTTTAGACATGTTCTGTAATGCCACCTATTTAGTTTCAATATCATATATGGGAATTATGCAATGCCATCCTGTTTAACCCGGCATCATATATTTGAGTGATATCTAGCCCATCCTTTTCTTCATTAAATTTCCATTTGTTGACAATGTTTGTACACTAAACTACTCTTCCTGTCAAACAGCCATTTGAGTGGGTGATGAAAAAATCTAGAGTGAAAACAAGGCCTTCAGAGCAGACAGTGCTACCTGTCGAATCAGATCTCTTGCTGGGTCCCGATAGCTCCTCAGAGATGGATTCAGAGATAGATGACCAGTCCTATTCCTCCATCGACGTGTATGCTCTAACTTGGCATGATTCTACTGCTCATATCATGCATATGGTGTCTTGCATTGCATAGTTTAGACATCATATACACAATATTCAACACCATGTTCTTAGTTCAGACATCATATATGCGAATGCCCTCCGCTTAGCATATAAATCACATATGTGAATTAAATCATACGATCCTCGTTACTTAGATAACATTTATCTGAATTATGTCATGCGATCCTGTTTAGTTAGTCATCATATCTATGAATTATGTTATGCTATGCTATCTAGTTTAGCTAGACATCATATATGTGAAATTATGTCATGCTATCCGTTTTAGTTAAACAATATACATGTCAATTATTTAATGCCCTCTTTTTGTCCACACTATCTATTGCATATGTCTCTCATACAATGTCTATACATTCAATTATGTTTCCTGTTTATCAGCCATTTGAATTGGAGCGGGTGATGGCAGAATCTAGCGAAGTAAAAACACAGTCTTAAAATAAAACAGTGCTACCTCTTGGTGGAGATAGCACCTCGGTTGTACATGCACGAGAACCGGCCCTACCACACATAAAGCAGACTCTCGCATATTTTACCCCTACTGTGATGGACACAGAACCAGCTTCACCCAATCTAACCCCAACCCCAGCAGATAGTAACCCAGTTCCTGTTGACACAACACCATCTCCACCACAGAGCTCCCAAACAAGAGTAGTTAGTAAGGCAGCTCCAGTGCCCAAAGCGCCAGTACTACCACGGCGAACCCCAACTCTACCAGTTAGTACACCTATTCCTGTGGAGGAAGCACAACCAACCATTCATAGTTTAGCATCTATCGCATTTGATGTTGTTAAATCCTATGTGCGTATCTTCCCATCATGGAAATATTATACCGAAGATGAAGGAAAATGCCAGTTGCAGGTGTTTGTCCAGGAGTTAGGTGTAAGTAATGTTATTCATGGCAATTACTTTGCTTTGTCCCATACATTCTACCTCCATGATGGTTATAATACAACAAATTTCCCCATCTTTCTTTGTAGAGAAGGACCGATTTGGAATTTTGGGATGAGGTAACCTGTGCTAATACCTTTGCTATCTTCAAGAATGCTTGGTGGCAGTATCGGAATTACCTGAAGAAAATGTACTTCATTGGCAAAGAAACTCATCAAATTCCCTTACGTTCTCCTGAGACACATTTACTGGACGATGACTGGGAATGCCTGGTTCTTTATTGGTCCCGAACCAAGAATGTGGTAAGGTCTATGAGCTCATTTTATTTTAAGTACTATATGCTTGCGTCTTACTGTAGTCTATTCATGTAGAACAAGTGCTTAAACCTGAAGAACCACTGTTCTCATTTAAGATTCCATTGCTATCGTGCATACTGCTTTGCTCTTGTATCACTGTATTTACTCATACAAACTTATTTTAAATTGAACTATCCAATGGAAACTCCAATGGCACAACGGGTATGTTTATGCGTGTTTCTTTAACAGGTTTGCTCTTATAAATAGCTCTGTTGATTTCAATTTCAATTGTGTATACAGTTGACTTTTCATATCATGCACATTACTAGCATCATAACAGGGCTAATAGTGTTGTTGTACATGTAGACCCGTGGTACCCATCTAAAATCATGTTGTGCCGTTTAGTTTCCCACGCTTTGTATTCTTTCAGTGCTGCTTTCTCTTGAATTGACATGATTTGAACTGTGTCTCTATTTTGATTTGGCAAGACAATGCAGTGACCATAGGACATAGATATATGTTTGTTTGATGCTTTTATAATGTACTACTTGGCAATAGAAGACTTGGTAGTTTAATCTTGTCCACCTTACTATTGAACTGGTTCACCGAAATGAGTTTCATATACTAGTACATGCTAAACCTGTTATGTGTCTTCTTGTTTCTTCTTTTAGAATGCTGACCGAATATTGGGGAAGAGTGCCTTATTAAGCAATGGTAAAGGAAGTAATGCAGATAAGGTTCAGGATCATGAGACATCCTTGTTGGTCTCCAACAAAGCTGATAAAACAGCTAAGGAAAACTATCTTGAAGACAGTGAGGCAACCCCAAAGTCCTGTCTTGGTTTAATGTTCGAGTTACTGGCCACTACCGCTTGCACAAGCTATTCAAACTCATTATCTGAATTAGTTCGGTTTCTTGAGTCTCAACTACAAGCTGAAAGACATCGATCAGCTATGCTGCGACAAGAAGCGAAAGGACTGCAGAAGTCCATGGAGCATTCAGATGCATACTTTTTGGTGCAACAACAAGCGTTGGAGGATTTGAGTGCCAAACAGGACAAAGCTAATAAGCTTGCTAAGCTTATTGCCAGCGTGGTGGATACCCAGGATAACGTTTCTTGAGCTCTTCTAAAGTTGTTTCGGTTATGGACTTTTTTTGCTCCTGCGTTTATTTGCAGTGGTGGCCAATTTTGATGGCCAGTGTATGTAATGTGATGCTTTATTCCCTATATTCGCATTGGTGGCGAACTTTGATGCCCAATGGATGTAATATGTGTAATAGTTGTAATAGGCTAGCGTTAGTTGCTTGCTTATTTATTTCCTTATTGTCCTGTTTAGTTGTTTGCTTGTAGTCCATGCAGTTCTTTTTTCAGGTTTTTTTAGTGGCCACAATAACCTAGTTTTGGTAACTAGGCCACAATAATCATGGAAACACACGGACTGTTGTAACCATGGGCCTCCTGCGGGCCGTAGGATCCGTGGGCCTTCTACGGGCTGTAGGATCCATGGGCCTTTTACGGGCCGTAGGATCCATGGACTTTCTACGGGCCATATGATCCATGGGCCTTCTACGGGCCGTAGGATCCATCAGTCTTCTATGGGCCGTAGGATGCATGGGCCTTCTACGAGGCGTATAATCATTTCGCCAAACATGGGCCATACTATTCGTGGACCATAATGGGACGTTAATAGGCCATATTTGATAACGCCATGAAAATAGCCTAACGGGTTAACGGGCCACAAACGGGCCAAATGTAACCACATTTGGCCCGCAAATGGACTCTCTTCTATGATGATAATTTTGGTAATGTCATGGCACACTTCTACGACAGCACATGTATGACTATCTTCATTCTGTCATAAATTTATCATGGATGTACATGCATGACAGAAAACATGACCTACTGTGACAAACACGTATCATCACGGAAGTGTCTTTTTTTTGTAGTGCTACCTGCTGGAACGGTCATCACTTGGCTGGATCTCCAAGCTGCTTTTCATGCCCACTTCATTCCTCAGGGAATCATGGACAAGAAGAAGCGCGAGTTTCGTGACCTCACCCAAGGCAACAAGACTATAGATGATTATCAGCGGGAATTTCTGAACTTGTCTCGTTGTGCTGAAGAAGACATTGCAACTGATGCTTGTTGGCAAGAAAAGTTTCGTGATGGACTTCACCCTAATATCAAGCTAGCATTGCTCATTCATGATTTTGCTGACTTCGCGACCTTGGTGAACAAGGCTATTCAGGTTGAGACTGGTCTTCAGGAACATCAGGGATCCCTTAGGCGCAGCCGTTATGTTGTCTCATCTTCGGGAACGTCAGCGCAGTAGCGTCGGATATGGATTCCCCCATAGCATGTATCATCCAACTGCCCTGCACTAAGACAATCTTATGCTGCACCGCGTCTGCCTCCACCCCCACCGAGGCAGCCTCTTCGAACTGTACCACCCTAAGCTCGTGCTTCCAATCCCAATGATGAACTTTGCTTCAGGTATGGTCGCCCAGGTCACCTTGCCAAAGAGTGCAATCAGAAAAAAAACCAACTAGCTCTGCCTTCAACTGGCTGTAACAATCAGCCCCATAACAACAATGCCAGACCATATGGTCGTGGTCAGGCTAATCATGTTGATCTGAATGAAGCTCAAGACCATCCTGCCACTGTGATGGGTACTCTTCTCGTTAATTCAGTACCGGCTTCTGTTTTATTCGATTCAGGAGCATCACATTCATTCATGTCAGAAAGTTTTGCATACGCACACGACATTCGATGTGAGCCCATGAACACCCCGATAGTGGTACGCACCCCTGCAGGCCAATGCCAAACTACCATGATTGGTCGCGACGTTCCCGTTGATATTGAAGGGTTGGGATTCCTTGTTTCTCCCATTATTCCGGGGTCTTCCAATATTGACCTCATTCTGGGAATGGAATGGTTGAAAGCACATACTACATCTATGTTTGCGCCACGAAAGTCATCATCTCCTACATCCTTCTGATGAGATAGTAAGCTACCATGCTCAGATTGTTCAAAATGCTGAAGCACGACATTATATCTTGAATGCATTGAATGCAGCACCTCTTGAGGGAATTGAAAAGATTCCAGTTTTTCATGACTTCCTAGACGTCTTTCCAGAAGAACTTCCAGGAATACCCCCTGCTCGGGCTGTCGAGTTCGTCATCGACTTGAAACCAGGCACCGCTCCTATTGCCAAACAACCTTACAAGATGCCGCCTCATGAGCTCCTTGAACTTAAGGAGGAAATCAACAAATCTCTTCGCAAGGGTTTCATTAGTCCAAGTTCCTCTGCTTGGGGAGCACTTTCTCTCTTCGTCAAGAAGAAGGACGGAACGAATCATTTGGTCCAAGATTACCATCCTATCAACCAGACAACAATTCAGAACAAATATCCCCTTCCTCGGATCAATGATCTATATGATCAACTAGCTGGTTCATCAATATTCTATAAACTCGGCTTGAGGTTAGGTTACCACCAGATCTGTGTTCGTGAAGAGGATATTCCCAAGACCGCCTTTGTTACTCGATATGGTTCATATGAGTACATCGTCATGTCATTCAGTTTAACCAATGCTCCAGCTACTTTCTCTCGTCTGATGAACTACATATTCATGGATTACCTCGACAAGTTCATCGTAGTCTATCTAGATGATATCTTGGTATATTCGAAGAACAAAGAAGAACATGCTAAACATCTTCGACTTGTTCTAGAGAAGCTTCGAGAACATCAACATTATGCCAAGTATTCCAAGTGTCAGTGTACAAAAAGAGGGGTACGCTTTTTGTACCACTATAACTGTGCACAGGCAGTCTGAGCCACAGGCACCACCACACTGATCAAGGCAAGGGAGGTGAGCCAAGGTAAGGCCGGAGATCAAGAGAAGCAGAACGACGCCAAGACCAAGACCACAAAGAGCAAAGGGGACGAAGCGGACCCCCCGGCAAGATCCTTGCCGGGAGGCGGTTTTAGCAAACCCGGCAAGACCCTTGCCGTGGCAGCTCGCCCCACACCTACGGAGTGAGTCACCCTTGAGTCCACTGCCCCCATGGGGCAAGGATTCGGGAGACATCCCCGTGGTGGCATGCAGATCTTTGTGAAGACATTCGAGATCAGATACACCCTTCAGAAGATGATGATCCTTGGCGGGATCCCTGCCAAGGAGGACCACAAGGCCCCCGGCAAGAGCCTTGCCGAGGATGACAGCAGGCGCCACGGCAAGACCCTTGCCGGGGCCCCAGCAAGGCCCTTGCCAAGAACACCCGTTGGGCCACCATCAGGCCCACGCCAGTCAAACCTCCACCACCGTTCGCATGCAGCTGCCGACCCAACCAGCTGGGCAGGCACCTGCGTGGCGGCATGCAGATCTTCATGGAGACCCACCACTGCGCCACCTTAGCTGCCTGCCTACCTACATGGCACCGCGGGCGCCGCTGGCCAGGGCGCATGTCGACGCGAGAGGGAGCGGCGACGGACGAGACATGGCTCCCCCCCGTCCCCGATAAAGCAAGGACACCTGGGCAAGACGCACTAAATGCACCTTGTCATGTAATGCGAGGGATAACCTCGCATCACTGCTCACTTTCCACCTCCTGGTGCTACTGTGGCAACCCCTTTTCCTATAAAAGGAGGCCCGAGGCGACCAGGAGGAGGATTCGACTTTTTGGAGCTCCTCACGCCCCATAGCTAGCTCAAGAACACAGATATACAATCCACCAAAGCAGGAGTAGGGTTTTACGCATCCCCGCGGCCCGAACCTGGATAAATGAACCGTGTGCTATCTGTTTGATCCGCTCTTCTCATGACCCCGCGCCCCGCAACCGTAGTAGGGATTCTTCTGATCCCATAGGTGTCGTTCCCACCGACACCAAGTGCGCAATTCTGGCTTCCCGAAGTAATCTACCTTGGGTATGTCATCTCCAGGGATGGTATTGCCATCAACCCAGAGCGTGTTCCGGCTATTCTGGACTGGACCCCTCCGAAAACTGTCAAGCAAGTCACGAGCTTTCTCGGACTTGCTAGCTATTGCTGCCGTTTTGTTGAGAACTTCTCCAAGATCGCCAAGCTAGTGACCAATCTGCTACACAAAGGTGTTAAGTTTGATTGGACTAATAAGTGTCAGGAAAGTTTCCAGGCACTCAAGGACAAGCTGACATCTGGCCAGTGCTTTCTCCCCCTGATTCTCGCAAGGGCTTCGTCATCTATTGCGATGCTTCACATGAAGGATTAGGCTGTGTCCTAATGCAAGAGCGCAGGGCGATTGCCTATGCCTCCCGTCAAGTGCGTCCTCACGAAGAGAACTACCCTGTTCATGACCTCGAGCTTGCTGCGGTGTAATGACCCGAGACCGACGCTCCAGAGGCCTTCCATGTATCTCGAGTTCGTCGTGTGCACTTTATTTGTTTGTTGCATTTCATCATCGCATCATCCGCATTGCATCCGCATGTTTTCTCAAAACTTGCATTCATTCGTAGTTCCCGCTTCTCCATGTCGCCTTCGTTTTCCCTTGTGAGACCAACCGCTCTTTCGTTGTCCGACCGTTTGAGCCTCTCTACATAGTGCATAGATACCGTCGCGTGTGTCCGAAAGCTGTCCCGAACCCGACCCGGGCAGTCATGACCATTGGATCCGGATCATCCCCAAACATCCCTAAAACATCTTCATTTTTTTCATTGGACACCCTAGCCCATTTCTTGCCGTTCGTCCGATTACGATCGCAGGGGCTAATAGCCCCTTCCCAATTCCTACCTACTATATATAGCAGATAAACTCCTAACCCAAAATTTTAGGGACAATGTCCCATCCATCTCCTCACCCACCGCCGCCCCCATTTCCCTTGGGATCCTCCTAGATCCCCGTTGCTCCAATCTGCAGCCCAGACCACCTCCCTCGTTTTCAGCATCCACCAACCACATCCAGTGAAGCTCCTCCCGTTGGCTCCTGCCTCCATGGCGCTGTCGCTGCCGGCGACTAGACCAGCAACAAGCCGCCACTCCAGCAGGACCACGCGTCCCCGCTCCACCGCTCCAATTTCCCTATTCATCTCATTGCTCCCTCCCATCTCAAATCTCTCCCTTTTCTACAGCAACATGAGGAGGCCATGGGAGCTGCCCTTTTGCACCTCGCCACCATCCCCCTGCCCGCCGGAGCCATGCCTCCCTGTGAGCCGCAGCCATGGCGACAGTCTTCTTCCACGCAGCGCCCGCCTTGTCCCGTTCATCATCATCGCCGGGAGCTCCAAGCCGCTCCCAAGCTCTGCTCCATCCCATCGCCTTTGCGCCAATTTCCCTTGCTCGGACCTGCAAGCCTCTCTCGTTCCCTCGCAGCAGAGAAGGCCATGGATGGCCCCAAGGATCATGTCATCGCTCTATTCAGACGGGAACCAGCCTCCCCAACCGGCGCCCTACCTGCGCCTCCTGAGGAGCTCATCGTCGCCCCGTTCCCTGCTTCCCGGAGTTATTCACCGTGAGGCCTTCTTCGAGCCATGTCGTTCCAAGCTTCAAGTTCCCCCGCCACTTCTTTCGTTGGAACCGGACGGGACCAACCGGATCTGCTCTTCCCCGCCTCGATCCGCCGCTTCCTTGCCGGAGTTCACGCCAAGTCCGGCTGCCACCCAGCCTCTGCATCGTGTGCTGCCTCCCCTGTTTCTGCATGTGAACGAGTACGAAGATGCACACCTCCTACCTGCGTTGACCGAGGCCGCGCCAGGTCAGATCTCGCCAGCGTCCTCGCGCCTGTGGGCCACTCCAAGGCCCAGCCGCGGCCTGCCAGCTCCTCCTCTAACCGGCCCATGCGGCCTGGTGAGCACCTAGATCCAGTGCCCTCTCCTCTACACTGTTGGGCCAGCCAGATTCGGCCCGAGTAACATTTTTTCCACAGAACGTTTTCACTAATTAACTAGTGCATTACAGATTTGCAGAAAACCCCCTAAGCTTCATGCATTTAATAACTCACAAACCGGGCATCGGATTAAAATGATCTTTATATATAAAATGCTTAGAATTTCATCTAGTTTCACAATATGCAACATTCATACATGTTTGAAATGTTTAAATTGTTGTTTGTATGAATTTGCTTAAATAACATGCTAAAATGACTTATTTCATAACCAAATAACCGTAGCTCCAAACTTAATAAAATTTATATGTAAATGGGGTAGAAAATGCATAGCTTAACATGGTAGCATTACTTTGCATGTTTAACAACTCTAAAATTCTGTATAGGGCAGAACAGTACCAAATTCATAATATGCATATGGGGATTTTCCAGAATTGTTGTTTATTATTTCCGGCCTCATTTAAACTTGCCTAGATAGGTAGTTTTATTATGCTTCACCTCTTTCCATGTTTAATAACATTTAATATTATTGAGTACCTAACCGAGAGTGAACAAAATAATTGAATGTGGTGTTTTGTCAATATACATTTTGTTGCATATTGAGCTCCACTTAAGTTGTAGTGTTGTTTGTGCACTTTGCCATGCCATGCATCATACTTTGTTGTGCATCATGCCATGTTTATGTGGTGATTGTTTACTATGTTGCTTGCTTCTTTCCGGTTGTACTTCTTCTTGTTAGCTTCGGTTTCGTTTCGGAGTTGTGAGGATTCGTTTGACTACGTCTGTTTCTCTTCTTCATGGACTCGTTCTTCTTCCGAGCGGGATTTCAGGCAAGATGACCATTACCCTCGATAGCCCTTTTATTTTTGCTGGCTAGTTGTTCGTTCTATCGCTATGTCGCGCTACCTACCACTTGTTCATCATGCCTCCCATATTGCCATGTCAACCCTCTAACCCACCTTCCTAGCAAACCGTTGTTTGGCTAAGTTACCGCTTTTGCTCAGCCCCTCTTATAGCATTGCTAGTTACAGATGCTGTGCAGATTGCTCCATGTTGGGATATCACTATATCTATTGTTTAATTAATGCATCTATATATTTGGCAAAGGGTGGAAGGCTTGGCCTTATGCCTGGTGTTTTGTTCCACTCTTGCCGCCTTAGTTTCCGTCATACATGTGTTATGTTCCTTGATTGTGCGTTCCTTATGCGGTTGGGGTTATGGGACCCCCTTGACAGTTCGCTTTGAATAAAACTCCTCCAGCAAGGCCCAACCTTGGTTTTACATTTGCTTGACAACCTATAACTTTCCCTTGGGGTTGCTAACCCATGGGTCATCCTTATTTTAACCCCCCCGGGCCAGTGCTCCTCTGGGTGTTGGTCCAAACTGGGCGATGTCCGGCGCCCCCTGGGCAACCGGGGTCTGAGCTAACCCGACATCTTGCCCATCCGATGTTCCATGAGAACGAGATACATGTGACTCCTATCGGGATTTGTCGGCACAACGGGCGGTCTTGCTGGTCTTGTTTTACCATTGTCGAAATGTCTTGTAACCGGGATTCTGAGACTAATCGGGTCTTTCCGGGAGAAGGAATATCCTTTGTTGACCGTGAGAGCTTGTGATGGGCTAAGTTGGGACACCCTTGCAGGGCATAAACTTTCGAGAGTCGTGCCCGCGGTTATGTGGCAGATGGGAATTTGTTAATATCCGGTTGTACAGAACTTGACACTAGACTTAACTAAAATGCATCAACTTCGTGTGTAGCCGTGATGGTCTCTTTTCGGAGGAGTCCAGGAAGTGAACACGGTTTGGGTTATGTTTGAACGTAAGTAGTTTCAGGATCACTTCTTGATCACTTCTAGCTTCACGACCGTTGCGTAGCTTCTCATCTTACTCTTGTTTGTGTATGTTAGCCACCATATTTTCTTAGCACTTGCTACAACTCCACCTCATTACCTTATCCTACCCATAAGCTTAAATAGTCTTGATCTTGCAGGTTTTGAGATTGCTGAGTCCTCATGACTCACAGATACTACCAAAACAGTTGAAGGTGCCGATGATACCAGCGCAGGTGATGCTACCGAACTCAAGTGGGAGTTCGACGAGGACGTTGGTCGTTACTATGTTTCGTTCCCTGATGATCAGTAGTGGAGCCCAGTCGGGACGATCTGGGATCTAGCATTTGGGGTTATCTTCTCTTCATTTGGATTTGACTGTAGTCGGTCTATGTGTGTATTTTGGATGATGTATGAATTATTTAAGTATTGTGTGATGTGGCGATTGTAAGCCAACTCTATTTATCCCTTTCTTGTTCATTACATGGGACTATGTGAAGATGACCCTTCTTGCGACAAAACCACAATCCAGTTATGCCTCTAAGTCGTGCCTCGACGCGTGGGAGATATAGCCGCATTGTGGGCGTTACCTGCAGTTATCTATGCACCGAAGCTATGGCATCAGTACCTTCTCGGTAATCGTTGTGAGATCTTCACCGACCATCAGAGTCTGAAGTACCTGTTTACTCAGCCAGATCTGAACCTCCATTAGCAGCGATGGATGGAAGCTATTGCTGGCTACAACTATGGTATATCCTACACCCCTGGGAAAGCTAATGTAATGGCCGATGCCCTGAGCCGCAAGTCTTATTGCAACAATCACATGGTCTTCAAAGCTCAACCCCGCCTTTATGAAGAGCTATGCAAGCTGAACCTTCAACTAGTTCCACAGGGTTCTCTGAATAACCTTGTCCTAGAACCAACTCTTCTCAAAGCTATTAAGACTGCACAAGCCAAAGATGCTCACATTGATTTGATGAAAAAGTATCTTGCCTTAGAGAAATCCAGAGATTTCTCACTTGGAAGATGGAACCTTATACTTCAGAGATCGTATTGTAGTACCCCGGTTTGAGCTTATGACAGAGAAGGTAATGAAAGAAGCGCATGACACCCCTCTCTCTATTCATCTGGGAAGTACCAAGACGTACTTAGACATTCATCAGAAGTACTGGTGGTCTAAAATGAAGCAAGACATTGCTCGATATATCGAAGAATGTGATGTTTGCTGTCGCGTCAAAGCAGAACATCATAAATAGGCTAGACTTCTACAACCGCTTCCAATTCCTGAATGGAAGTGGGATAAGATCCAAATGGACTTCTTCAATGGCCTTCCCAAGTCTCAGAAAGGTAATGATGCTATCTTCGTCATCATCGACCAATTTTCGAAAGTTGCTCACTTTCTGCCAGTCAAGGAGACAATCACTGCTAGTCAATTAGCAAACTTGTATATCTCCAGAATTGTGTCACTCCATGGCATTTCTAAGGAGACCAGTTCAGACTGCGGCAGTATATTCACTTTGAAGTTCTGGGATAGTTTCCAAGAGGCAATGGGAACTCATATTACCTGGAGCACTGCTTATCATCCCCAATCCCAATTCCAAGTTGAGTGAGTCAATCAAATTCCCGAGGACATGCTTCGGGCTTGTGTTATATCTTTCGACAAGAAGTGGGAAGAATCTCTCCCTTATGCAGAGTTCTCTATAACAACAGTTATTAAGCCAGCTTGAAGATGGCACCCTTCAAAGTGCTTTATGGACGTAAGTGCCGAACCCCTCTGAATTGGTCAGAAACTGGGGAATGGGCGCTCATTGGTCCAGAAATTATTCAACAAGCTGACGAGCAGGTTCTCATTGCCTGGGATAATCTCAAGGCGGCCCAGTCCCGCCAGAAGAGCAACTGTGACCGAAAACACTGGGGTTCAACTTATCAACCTGGTGAACAAGCTTATTTGCGTGTCACTCGTTTGAGAGGCCCTCATCGGTTCGGAGTCAAGAGCAAGCGAGCTCCGCGCTACATTGGTCCCTTCCGAATTCTTGCCCATCGTGGACTGGTGGCTTATCAACTGGAGTTGCCACCTTAGTTCTCTCACGTCCATGAAGTCTTCCACGTGTCGCAACTTCGTCGATGCTTCAAGGATCCAAAACGTGAAGTGGATCCAGAACTGATTGAAGTGGAAGATGATCTCACCTATAAAGAGCATCCGATATGCGTTCTTGAAGAAGCTGAACGTCGAACCCACCAGAAGGTTACCAAGTTCCTCAAGGTGCAATGGTCAAATCATACTAAAGATGAAGCCACTTGGGAACGCGAGGATAACCTCCATGCTGAATACCTCGATCTTTTCCCTTCTACCTCTTAATTCTTTGGACGAGAATTTCTTTTAGAGGAGGAGAGTTGTAACACCCCTGTGTAGTGATGCTACAGTAACCCCTGGGGTTAAGTTAATCATTTTGCTAATCAAGTGTTATTCAACATTGTTTCTTATCTCTTTCAAATTCCAGTTGAACTCAAATTCAAATTTTGAGTGAAATTCAAACTTTTTCAAACATGAAAACTAAAATGGTCAACATGTGCCAAGTAATACATAGCTAATACTGGTGGTGAACCAACAATTTTTGCAAAATGTTTAATTGGCCTAAACTTCTTAAAATAGCGACCTAAGCAATTAAATTAAATGCCTTTTTAATTTATAAAACTTGCAAACTATTTCTAAAGCCTCACAATCTTTCTGTGGCAGTGCACGATAATTCTTTGAAATTGTTTTGGCCAGTGGCATATTTTTGCAAGGTCAATTGTGGCAAAAAAGAAATGCAAAAGCTATTGGGAGAAAGAAAAACAGTAAAAGAAAAGGCAAAAAGGGAAAAGAGAAAACCTCCCCTGTCCCACCACTGGGCCTTGGCCTAATAGGCCGGCCTAGTCAGCCCACTCCCTCCCGGACGCCTTCTCCTGTTCCCTGAGATGTGCCGCTACAAGGGCTGGCTCCTGCCGAACCACCTCGCCGGCGACGATGACGGATATGGGCCCCGCGCCTCCCCGCCTCCTCGATCCCCTCTCCCACTCGCATGCCCTCCTCCCAGATCCACCCCCCGCTCACTTCCTCTCCCCCTCATTCCCCATCGATGCCCGAGCGTGGTCGCCGCCGTCCTCCGTTGTTGTCGCGGCCACTGGTGGCCCCGTGCCCGCTGGCCCTATCGGTGAGCTCCGTTGGGGTTGACTCCTTCGACCGGTGGCCTCAGCTGGAGCTCGAAGGCGCTGTAGCACAGGATCCCCTTCGACCCCATCTACCGGTCGCTGCCGTCATTCTTCTTCGTCTCCGACACCGTCCTCTGCTGCTCCAAAGCGTTCACCGGGACACCGTGTGGCCTCTCGGTGAGAACACGCTCCTTTCGTCTCTCTCTATGGTGTTGTTCGCCGCCCGAAGCCGCCGCTCCGCTAGCACTCGCATGCATCGCCGCCGTGGCCATCGCCATTGTCACATGCGGCAGAGCCTCACATCGAGATCCTGGAGCTCATGCGAGTCCCACGCCACCACTAGCGCGCCTCCCCGTGCTGTGCAGCTCTGGTTCCACCGACGACCGACTCTGTTGTCCGTCGGCGACGACCTAGTGCTCGGCACCGGCCATTTCATCTCACGCTCGTGCCGAAGATCGATTCGGAACGTTGCTCCTGTTCGAACGTGACCAACCGCCGCCATTTTGGCCGCCGGACGGTGATTTCCGACCACCCCCGCCGCGCGCCGCCACGCGATTTGGTCACCGGAGCTCTAACCGGCGCCGACACTGACGTGGCTTAATGGGCCCCACCCCTGGGTCGCTGACTAGTGGGCCCTGATGGCCGAGTTGACTAGGTTGACCCAGTCTACTACTGACTGGGCTGCCCAGTGAGACTAACGTGTGGGCCCCACTTGTTTAAATCGTTTTAAAAATAAATAAATCTGGTAACTAAAATATGTTAATTAATTAGTAATTAGTTAGTCCCTCACACCAGGGGCCCACCCCTCTAATTAGCCTGTTAGTTTAGTTTCAATTACTGTTAGACTAACAGAGGCTGACATGTGGGTCCTACTAGACCCACAGGTCAGGTTTAACCCTGGTCAGTGAGTGTGTTGACTGCTGACGTCACCCCCATGCAATGCTGATGTCATAATGAATTTCTGTTAATTTAGATAAATGCAGAAAATGTTTAAATCTTTAGAAAATCATAGATAATAAATCGTAACTCAGATGAAAATGTTTTCTATATGAAAATTGCTCAGAAAAATCCAATGAATCCGAGTACGCGGCTCGTTCATATGTCACATGCGTCTAGCATGCTGAACTTGGAACTTTCCCCCTCTTTTCCTTTGTCTGGAATCCGACTAACATCGGGAATTCATCCTCACATGTTTATCCCCTCCGTCTGCAACGTGTAGTACTACGTTAGGTCGACCCTAGTTCTGTATATCGTCATGTCATGCTTAGTGTTGCATTTGTTTGCTTATATTTACTATTTCTTCCCCCTCTTATCTCCAGTAGACCCCGAGACCGATGTTGCCCCAGTGATTGACTATGTCACCAACGACCCTTCACTACTGCAGGATGCTGCTAACGCGACACTACGATCAGAGACCCTTCGACGTAACTGTGTGCGATGCCATAATCGCAAATGGTGGTGTAAAAAAACCATCAAAAAATTTGCAAAACGTTTGCGATGGAGGATGCATCAAACACGGTTCAGATTTTAATTGCATGTGCGATGTAGGGCATATGGTTCAGCTCAATTAACTCTTTGCGACGAGGAGGAACAAAAGAAACGGGCAGCCAGATGAGGGCGTGTGCGATGTACAGCATACGGTTCACTCGGATGAACTGTTTGTGATTAGGAAACATAGAACAAATGGTTAGCCAGATCAAGGTGTGTGTGATTGAGGGCATACGCTTCAGAAGGATTAACTGTTTGCGATTAGGCAACAGGACAAAAACGGGTCAGCCAGATCAAAGTGTCTGCGATTGATGGCATACACTTCACATGGATGAATTGTTCGCGATTAGCCAAAACAAACTGAAACAGTTAGATAGATCAATGTGTGTGCACTAGACGGGCACACACATTCTAATTAAAAGAAGCATGGGCGATGGTAATAACGAGCGTGCACGGTTGTTGGAATAAGACGTGTGCTGACATTGCCTATTGCGGTGCACCCTATGGTGCAAACGCCACATACGCGGCCGAGAAGGCGTACATGCCCACGTTACGCCTTTCGGGAATAGTACCGCACTTATAAACGTCAGTAAATTATGAGCATGCGTCCCGTCACATTCCAAATTGCAAACCTGTTCACACCGATCAAAACCTAAACGGTTTCCCACTTAGGAGCGTATTAATACTCGGTTATAAATACTACTACTCCAAGATGACTGCACATTCCTCCTCAGATCCTCATCCGCCAAAAGTGAAAAACAAACAAGTCGTTCCCTTGCGTCCGCCATGGCCAGTGTGAGTTCTGGGTCGAGAGATTGCCACCAAGGTGAGGCGAGCCTGGAAGCGGAAGCACAAGAGATGTCCCGCCTTGCCGCGAAAGTAGCCAACATGTCCCGCCGCACGGCCGTAGCAGCAAAGAGGTCCCGCCGCGCCGTCAAAGCAGCACAGAGGTCCCGCCACATCGTTGATGCAGCAGATTGGTCCGGCCGCGCTGCGGAAGCAGAAGAGATGTCCCATCGCGCCGTGAATGTAGCAAAGATGTTCTCCCGCACCGCGGCGGCCTAGGAAAATGTCTCGCTGGCAGGCGAGGACTCTTACAGGCACATGCGTGCCCTCATCCCTAGGCAGATGGATCAGATCTCCAGGTGGGCGAGGTTGCAGGATGACATGAAAGCCTCGTTTGAATAGTCTACCGATGTCATCCGACAACTAAATGAAAGCAATGCGAAGCTCCGGGCCGAGAGCGACCTGCTGAGAGCGAAGATCGTCGGAAGTGCAAGCAGCATGAGCAGACCACTGCCTTATTGAAGAGGACCGGCGTCATCATCGAGAAACTTATGGACGAGAATGCCGTGCTGCGCATCGAGCGCAGAAGGCTGGTGGAGGAATCTATGGATGCTCTCAAGCAGCATCTAGAGGACAAGAAAGAGCCCGTCGCCGCTCGCCGCGGAGGCTAGTTCCCGCAGCCTGCAGCAACGCATCAAGAAAGTAGAGATCAGCGAGCCAGATCGTTGTCTTCCTTCTTCTTTTGCCCTTGTGTATTTCGGGTGTTGCCGCATGTGGCTTTTTTTTAATTATGTTTCTAAATATGTAAGACAATTATTATCCACTGTCATCGTCCTTATATTCCTCATGCTTGCTATAAGTCGCAGTTGATGCTATATAGGTCCATCCGATCTTACATCAAGACTGGTGCAAAACTTTCTTTTCAGATTTTCATTTCTCTCTCTTAAATCTCAGTCCAGTGAGACATATAGCCATGTCGTAGAACAGGTGCTCGGGCGCCATTAGTGGAGACGTTGGGAGGGAGGTGCGCGGCTGGTAGCAGTCAAAGGGCTCTCCTCCCGATGAGCACGCGCAGGGGTCTGATCGCACGCCTCCCGTACTCAAATAGCTACCCCTCACGGCACCTCCTAGCCAATAAAAAAGGGATGCGTGGCCACACGTAATTGGTAAGTAGAACACCCACAGTTTCAATAATACTTGTGTTTCTGATTTGTAACATGAAAGCACTTGTTCCAAAATGACTTTGTTGATTGTTAATGTGTGCGCCTTCGCAAATCAGAAAATTACCAAAGCATGTTGGTGCCATGTCATGAAACCATGCCAAGTTTCATGATTTTCAGACGTGTTTTGTATTTATAGGAATTAAAAGACCAAGTTTCTCAATCTTCCCGGTAGAGCCAGGATGCTTAGATGTTTGAATGTCACTCCCATCTCTTGCATGGGACCTAGAAATTCACCCAAAGACACATATGTCCACTGGAGCATGTGCTTGTAGTTCAAATTTGAATTATGCACATTAAATGCGCAAAAACTCAATTAATGTATAAAAAAGGCCAAATGAACCCGGAATAATTCCAAAATTTAGCACGGTACTTCTATTTGGTCGAATCTGCCTCTGTAAAAAAATTAAGGCGGGAGAAGGCCGTGTACGTATGTCGTTTCGCACACGGAGGTGACACGTACCCTCTCGGAACCACGAGCCTTCTTGAGGGAAGCTCCGGTTTGCAAGAAGCTTACACCAAAGCTTGTCCCAATTCGGCCAAAAAATTTACCGCAGAATGTGGGTGCCATGTCATGACACCATGCCAAGTTTCATGATTTTTAGGCGTGTTTTGGATTTACAGGAATTAAAAAACCAAGTTTCTCAATCTTTCGGGCCGAGCCACGACGCCCAGATGTTTGAATTTCACTCCCACCTCTTGCATGGGACATAGAAATTCACCCAAGGACACACATGTGATTTTTCAAACAACTTTGGTGCACTGGAGCCTGTGCTTGTAGTTCAAATTTGAATTGTGCACATTAAATGCGCAGAAAATCAATTAATGTATAAAAAGGCCAAACGAACCCGGAATAATTCCAAAATTTAGCACGGTACTTCTATTTGGTCTAATCTGCCAGTGTAAAAAAATTAAGGCAGGGGAAGGCAGTGTATGTATGTCGTTTCGCACACGGAGGTGAAACGTTCCCTCTTGGAACCACGAGCCTTCTTGAGGGAAGCTCCAGTTTGCAACAAGCTTACACCAAAGCTTGTCCCAATTCGGCCAAAAAAATTACCGCAGCATGTTGGTGCCATGTCACGACACCATGCCACATTTCATGATTTTCAGGCGTGTTTTGGATTTACAGGAATTAAAAAACCAAGTTTCTCAGTCTCTCCGGCAGAGCCACAATACCCAGACGTTTGAATTTCACTCCCATCTCTTGCATGGCACCTAGAAATTCACCCAAGGATACACATGTGATTTTTCAAACAACTTTGGTGCATTGGAGCATGTTCTTGTAGTTCAAATTTGAATTATGCACATTAAATGAGCAGAAAATCAATTAATGTATAAAAAAGGCCAAACGAACCCGGAATAATTCCAAAATTTAGCACGACACTTCAATTTGGTCTATTCTGCCAGTGTAAAAAAATTAAGGCGGGAGAAGGCAGTGTACGTATGTTGTTTCGCACACGGAGGTGAGACGTTCCCTCCCGGAACCACGAGCCTTCTTGAGGGAAGCTCCGGTTTGCAAGAAGCTTACACCAAAGCTTGTCCCAATTTGGCCAAAAAAATTATCACCGCATGTTGGTGCCATGTCATGACACCATGCCAAGTTTCATGATCTTCAGGCATGTTTTGGATTTACAGGAATTAAAAAACAAAGTTTCTCAATCTTTCCAGCCGAGCCACGACACCCAGCTGTTTGAATTCCACTCCCATCTCTTGCATGGGACCAAGAAATTCACCTAAGGACACACATGTGATTTTTCAAACAACTTTGGTGAAGTGGAGCCTGTGCTTGTAGTTCAAGAATTATGCACATTAAATGCGCAGAAACTCAATTGATGTATAAAAAAGGCCAAATGAACCCGGAATAATTCAAAATTTCAGCATGGTACTTCTATTTAGTCTAATCTGCCAGTGTAAAAGGCGGGAGAAGGTGGTGTACATATGTCGTTTTGCACACGGAGGTGACACGTTCCCTCTCGG
Organism: Triticum dicoccoides; assembly: GCF_002162155.2. Lineage (NCBI taxonomy): Eukaryota > Viridiplantae > Streptophyta > Magnoliopsida > Poales > Poaceae > Triticum > Triticum dicoccoides. The sequence continues at coordinate 292,842,202 of NC_041392.1, forward strand.
AACCACGAGCCTTCTCGAGGGAAGCTTCGGTTTGCAAGAAGATTACGCCAAAGCTTGTCCCAATTAGGCCAAAAAAATTACCGCAGCAAGTTGGTCCCATGTCCTGACACCATGCCATGTTTCATGATTTTCAGGCGTATTTTGGATTTACAGGAATTAAAAACCAAGTTGCTCAATCTTTCCGGTCGAGCCACGATGCCCAGATGTTTGAATTTCACCACCATCTGTTGCATGGGACCTAGAAGTTCCCCCAAGGATACACATGTGATTTTTCAAACAACTTTGGTGCACTGGAGCATGTGCTTGTAGTTCAAATTTGAATTATGCACATTAAATGAGCAGAAACTCAATTAATGTATAAAAAAGGCCAAACGAACACGGAATAGTTCCAAAATTTAGCATGATACTTCTATTTGGTCTAATCTGCCAGTGTACAAAAATTAAGGCGGGAGAAGGGAGTGTACGTATGTCGTTTCGCACATGGAGGTGACACATTCCCTCTTGGAAACAAGAGCCTTCTTGAGGGAAGCTCCGGTTTGCAAGAAGCTTACACCAAAGCTTGTCCCAATTCGGCCAAAAATTTTACTACAACATGTTGGTGCCATGTCATGACACGATGCCAAGTTTCATGATTTTCAGCCATGTTTTGGATTTACAGGAATTAAAAAACCAAGTTTCTCAATCATTCCCAACCGAGCCATGACACCCAGATATTTGAATTTTATTCCCATTTCTTGCATGGGACCTATAAATTCAGCCAAATACACACATGTGATTTTTCAGCAAACTTTGGTGCATTGGAGCATGTGCTTGTAGTTCAACTTTGAAATATGCACATTAAATGCCCAGAAACTGAATTAATGCATAAAAATGCCAAACGATTCCGGAATAATTCCAAATTTAAACACGACACTCATGTACTAGTTGCATGTTCACTGCACGTAAATGTTCTAGCAATTCAAACACCATCCTTTCCCTCCGTAACACCATTTTGTCTTTGAAAACATAATGAAAAAAATCAAGTATACCACAAACAGTTTACTTGAAAGAATCGTGTGGGATGCGAATATCTTGGCGCATCGTCTTGTCTGGCTTACGCAGGAAGCTTCGTCATCTACAATCCACCGCCCCCGCTTGAACTGCACTTGCGCACCAGTTTCTCACGGCACCGAGCGAAATTTTTTGGCCACCGCGGAAATATCTATCTCCCCGCCCCCTCCCTCCTACCAAAAGCCACATTTCCATTGTTCCTCCTTGCTTTCCAAGTTCAAACCTTCAGTGCTGTCAGATGTGGGGTTCCGGCAAACCCTTAAGGATCAAACACTAGGGTGCGCGTGAAGTCTTTCCTTCCCACCAATCTACGCCCTAGCTTGCTAAGATCTAGCGGACGAACTCGACGAACTCGCAACACAGAAAGACACAAGATTTATACTGGTTTGGGCCACCGTTGTGGTGTAATACCCTACTCCAGTGTGGTGGTGGTGGATTGCCTCTAGGGCTAATGATGAACAGTACAAGGGAGGAATAGCTTCCTGAGGTTGAGGTGTTCTTGAGCTCGGTGATATTGTGTGTGTGAGGATGGTCTGAATGATCTGTCCCTTGCTAAGGTGGTGGCTAGTCCTATTTATATTGGCCCTGGTCCTCTTCCCAAAAATTGAGCGGGAAGGGAGCCAACAATGGCGGGCCAAGTTGAAGGGGGGCAGCTAGTACAAGCTATCCTGACAAAAGTGGTCTTCGCCTGCGAAAAGCTTTGTGGTGACGCCGTCTTGGGCTCCACGATCACCTCCGTCTTGCCATCCTCCTGGTCTTGGTCTCGTTGCACCAATATAGAAACCTTTGCCTGATGCCTCGGTACTTGATAACCCACAAGTATAGGGGATCGCAACAGCTTTCGAGGGTTGAGTATTCAACCCAAATTTATTGATTCGACACAAGGGGAGACAAAGAATATTCTCAAGTATTAGCAGCTGAGTTGTCAATTCGACCACACCTGGAAAATTAATATCTGCAGCAAAGTGTTTAGTATCAAAGTAATATGATAGTGGCGGTAGCGGCAACAAAAGTAAAGACAGCAAAAGTAATGTTTTTGGTATTTTGTAGTGATTGTAACAGTAGCAGCGGGAAAGTAAATAAGCGTAAACCAGTATATGGAAAACTCGTAGGCACCGGATCAATGATGGATAATTATGTCGAATGCGGTTCATCATGTAACAGTCATAACATAGGGTGCCATAGAACTAGCTCCAGTTCGTCAATGTAATGTAGGATACTCCCGTGGCAACGGAGTCCTATTGGAAACTAAGGGATATTAAGGCCTCCTTTTAATAGAGAATCGGACAAAGCATTAGCACATAGTGAATACATGAACTCCTCAAACTATGGTCATCACCGGGAGTGGTCCCAATTATTGTCACTTCGGGGTTGTCGGATCATAACACATAGTAGGTGACTATATACTTGCAAGATAGGATCTAGAACTCACATATATTCATGAAAACATAATAGGTTCAAATCTGAAATCATGGCACTCGGGCCCTAGTGACAAGCATTAAGCGTAGCAAAGTCATAGCAACATCAAACTCAGAACATAATGGATACTAGGGATCAAACCATAACAAAACTAACTCAATTACATGATAAATCTCATCCAACCCATCACCGTCCAGCAAGCCTACGATGCAATTACTCACGCGTGGCGTTGAGCATCATGAAATTGGTGATGGAGGATGGTTGATGATGACTACGGCGACGAATCCCCCTCTCCAGAGCCCCGAACGGACTCCAGATCAGCCCTCCCGAGAGGTTTTAGGGCTTGGCGGCAGCTCCGTATCGTAAAACGTGATGATTTAATCTCTCTGATTTTTTCTCTTAGAAAGCAAATATATAGAGTTGGAGTTGGCGTCGGAGGGTCAACAGGGGGCCCACGAGGTAGGGGGCGCGCCCTGGGGGGGGGGGGCGCCCCCCACCCTCATGGAAAGGGTGTGGCCCCCCTGGTCTTCATATTTGGCGAGGATTTTTTATAGTTTTTTCTAAGACCTCCCGTGAAGTTTCAGGTCATTCCGAGAATATTTTTTCGGCACATAAAACAACATCATGGTAATTCTGCTGAAAACTGCGTCAGTCCGGGTTAGTTCCATTCAAATCATAGAAGATAGAGTCCAAAACAAGGGCAAAAGTGTTTGGAAAAGTAGATACGACGGAGACGTATCAGTACTCTTCGCCTGCGCTGGCCTCCTTAGCACCAAATAGGAACATAAGGACGCTGTGTGCGCTGGCGCCCGCCTGGTGTCGTGCGTCACGGCTCATGTCACGAGGGTCTCGTGAGGTTTTCCCCGCCTTGATATCTCCGCTCCTCGTAAGCCTTCCTAGCTAGGCTATTCCTGAGGAGGTCTTGCGTCGTCCGCCTCGCGAGGCTTGGACCTTGCGAGGGTCTTGGATGCTTTGTTGGTGGAGATGGGTCGTACGGCCTGCAGGCTCACCCACACCGTGGGCCGCAGGCAGGCAAGTCTGGGGACCCCCGTTCCCAGGACGTCGATAGTAGCCCCCGGGCCCAAGGTGCACTCTGGCTTGGCTTTGCGGTGAAGCCAAGGGCCAAGTTCGGAGCACCATGGGCCCCAAAAGCCTGTGGCCTCGACTGACACGTGGTGGATGATTGGACGTGGGTGTCTCCGCTTCCCCACGCTGCCCTTAAATCCATCTGGCTATGCGGCCCCGCCTCTTACACAGCTATTCTTCTTCCGCCATGCCCGGCTCTTCCAATCTCCCTGCTGCCTCGATGCCCTGCTCCACCTTGTTAGTCCGACCTGTGCTCCACCCGCTTCGCCGCCATGGCGCCGAAGCAAGCCGAAAAGGGGAAGAAACCCTTGTCCTCACCAACTGCGCCTCCATCCTTCGAGTCGGCGCTCGGCCGGCCTCGAGTGCTCAACGACGAGGCCATGGACAAGGTGCGCCCCATGCTTGCCTCCAGTTTCAACGAGTTGGGAGAGACGCCGGCTTGGCCTGCGTCTCGCACCAGCATGGCTCGGGCAATTACCGAGGTTCCGATCTTCATTGATGCCCTTTGGGATGGCCTGATTCCTCCCTTCTCTGCTTTCTTCAACGCGGTGCTCAAGCACTATCAGATCCACATGCTCCATCTCGATCATCAGGCTGTGGCCCTTCTCATCGTCTTCGCCTTCGTGTGCGAGGCCATGGTGGGCATCGCCCCTCCGTGGCACTTCTCCGCCACTTCTTCTCGTGGCATCTCACCGGTCCCCAACAGAGCTCAGGGTGTGTGGGCTTCCAGGACGTGGCCGCGACAGCAGGCATGGGGATCGACTTCGAGCTCCCTTCATCCACGAGCGAGTTCCGTACTCGATGGGTGTTTGTTGACGCTGGCGTGCTCAACCCTCTGCTCCAAGCTCCGGTGGGACCTGCTATTCCAAACTCTGGCTGGGATCATCAGAAGCTCACGAGCCCCTGCCTTGCCCCCGTCTGGGCCAGGCTGAGGTGGTTGAAGGACCTTGGCGTGACTGTGCCCATGGTGGTGAGGGAGTTCATCGGGCGTCGAGTTGCTGCACTCCAGCGCCATTCTCGCCCGATGTGGGACTTGCTCAGCAGATGGGACAACATGAGGTTTCAGGAGGAGGGGCTTCCTCTCGCTGCGCGGTAGACAGTGCTCACGGTCCTGTCAGGTGTCCCTCTGCTAGACGAGATGCCCAGGAACAGCTGCATGTTGTACCGCTGTGAGAACAAAGCCACATTTGCCGCGAACATGCCTTCATTTGATGAGTGGGGGTTGTGCCTAGTCGGCTTTGTGGGGCCTCGCGAGAACCCCATCATCGTGGTCCCCTTCTTCGCCGCTAGTGCCGGGCTCGCCCCAAGTGACGGTGCGCGGGAGTGAGCTGCGACGGAGGCCGGCGGCTCAGGTGCTGAGGAGCACATGCCGGGTGGTGATCCTGAGGCGTCGTCCTCGGGGGCCTGCGACCCCCCTCCTGAGGCGTCGGTTGCCGAGGAGACGCAGCATGCGGCTCCCGAGGCTGGGGCTCCAGGAGCCTCGGGAGGTCGCAGTGGGGAGGAGCCTGGCTGTTCACCTTAGCCGGGCTCCCTCGAGGCCATCCCTCTTGAGTCTTCTCCGGCTCCGCCGCACACCGGCCATCATGTCCAGTGCTTCGGTCGCCTTTGTGTGGACTTCGAGGAGCTGCGCAAGAGGAAGGGATCCCCCGGTGGCAACAAGATCTTCGGGCCATTGAAGCGACAGAAGTACATCGCTATTGACGCGTAAGTATCTCGTCGCCGTGGCTTTTTGCGTGTGGTCTTCTTATCCGGACGCCTGTCCTCCAGGGCTCCTTCTGCTGAAGCTGATGCGTCTCTCGAGAGGCGGCCTCCTCCTTCATTAACTCCCCGATCGGCATTGAGCGTTGCTGGCCTGCTTGCCGCCCTTGGAGCAGGGTCGGTTGGGGGAGCGTCCCCGCCTTCGGGACGTGCTGAGTCTGTGGTTTGGCCGCCCCTCGCCCACGGTCTGGCATGGAGCTCGGCAGGCGTGCCCAAGGCTCCTCCTCTGCTCACAAGCAGTCGCTGGCTGAGCTCGGTCTTTGGTTACTCTTCAAGCAGCAAGCCTCGTTCAGCTTGGGCTCCTCGCGAGGATGGGCTGACGTCAGGCACGGTGCCAACCCCCAGCCCCCAACAGGGAGGTGGTGCGCCACTTGATGCCCCACCTGCAGCCCCCGAGGTGGAGGACAAGGCAGGTCGAGCGTTCGAGCTCGAGCACGGGTGCAGGGTAGTACGCCACGAGTTCTTCCAGGAGGCCATGGGCATGATGAGCCGCCTTGTCGAAGAGCTTGCGGGTGTCGACTTACATCTTGAGACTGAAGGTCTTCGGTTGGTGGAGGAGCGGCGCAAGCTGCGAGTGGCCATCAACCTCGGTGGCTATCAGCGCGACCTCGAGAACGCAAGGGCCGAGGCGTCCCTCAATATTGCCAATGAGGCCCGCTTGCGAGCTTTGGAAGAAGCTCACAAGGCCGATCGTCGCCGCGAGGCTGCGGAGGAGCGCGTGTGGGAGCCTCAAGCCTGGAGCGCGTCCCTTGAGCAGCAGGTGGAGGCGCGCGAGGCCGCTCTTGCATCGCTGAGGGGGACGCCTGCGGAGGAAGAGGAGGTCCGGCAGCGCGAGGAGGCGCTGGCATTGGAAGCCGTGGAGCGCAGCCTCGAGCTCGAGCGGCTGGAGAAGTGGGAGCGTCAAGTCGCTCAAGCAGAAGATGCTGTCGGGGCCCGTGAGGCCAGAGTCGAGGAGGCGATCAATCACCGGGTGGCCGAGGTTCACGCAGAACTGGAGGGCAGGTATGACTTGAAGCTGAAACTCGCTGGTCTGGAGGGTGCGGGCGGGGCTGCCGCCCTCAGGCCTAGGTTGGACGAGGCCGAGAGGCGTGCAGAGGCCACAGCCGCCACCCTAGTTACGGCGCAGGCGGACTTGGCCTCCGCCCACACTGAGCTGCTTTCCCTCCAGAGGCAAGTTGACGGTGCCGAGGCCGTCGCACGGCAAAACAGGGAGGAAGTGCTCCAACGCCGAACGCTGGAGCGCGAGCATGCTCCTATGCTTCAAGACCTTCGGAACAGGGCCAACACCATCCTGGGTTATATCTGCGACGAGAACGCCCCGGCCCCTCATTTTAACGACTACGCCAGCCACTTGATCTTCTTCATCGAGGTGGTGACGCGCCTAGAGGCTCAATTTGCCAGAGCCCGGCAACTTGTGGAAGAGAGGGGTCATGGCCTGCTTCAGCGTGCCTTCTCCCGTGTCTTCAGCCATCTTCTGAATGCCGACCCCAACTTCGACCTCGACGCCGCCATTGCCCCCGTACCCACGGCCGTCCGGGGCGACCTGGCGCGTTGGGTAGAGGACCATGTCGACGCGTTGGTCAGGGCCTTCACCTCGGAGGAAGACACGGTGGTGGTTGTCACGGATGAAGGTGACGTGGTCGATGACGGCATTGGGGGCGTCGCCGACCGATGTGGCGATTCCAACGAAGATGATGACGACGCGAGTAACGCGTCCGCGGGTGATGTAGCGAGTGATATCTCTGGCTGATCCCATGTTCGCCTGTTATTTCATCCTGCACGCAAAACTCAGGCATGGCCCTTGGAAGACTTGTAAGAGCATTTTGAGAGGGGGAGCCCCTCGTGTATGCAAATTGCATTTTTTACTTTCCCATGTGATGTGGGTATATGTCCTCATGAGCTCATGAAGCCGGGGGTGAGTTTCCCGACACGGTTTACCTTAGTCAGCGCCAGCTTAGGGCTAGGTCACATGGCGATGAGTTCCTGAGAATCCTGCGGAGCTTACCACCCCGTTTGAGGGGGCCCCGTAAGAGGTGAGCACCAGGCGTAGTGCTAGCGCGTGCTTGATGAGCGTGTGCTTTGCACGGTCCGGCTCGCGAGGAGCTTTGCGAGGAAAAGGCGATGGACAAGAGTCCCAAACCAAACGAGATCCAGAAGGCAAGAAACGGCTCGAATGAGAAAAGGCACCCCCCGCACGCATCGATAAAAAATCAGCTTCAACTTAAGTCCAGATCCAGAAAGCAAAGCCACAGAAAGACAGATCCAAAGCAAAAGGCTGTGTCCGGCACCTAGTCTAGTATTCGGGTCTTCAAGTCTTCTCACCAGCGTGGAGCTAAGTGCTGCCACTAGGCGTGGGAGGGAGCCCCAGGGCCTGAGGCCGGCGCTCCTGAGACTCCGGGGCGTGTACAGCCCCAACACATTATTACATGAGAGTGTCACGGTCGGAGAGCTTCATAGGCACCGGGCCTTCTTCACAGGTACTGGCCTTACTTAATATCGCCAGTCGAGGGCCCCGCCTTGTGCCACCCTCGACCTCCTTTGAGCCGACCGATCACCAGGATGACATAGAGGAGGGAAAGGGGACGGCAGCGGTTCCCTCGGCGACCACGAGTCCTATGCCGGGGGAAGGGTTGTCGAAGCCACCCCGGCAGAGGGCCTACCTCCGGGTGTCCCCTGGTTTCGCGTGCCTTGGGGAGGGGCCTTGCTCCTGGCTTCCTCCCGGCGGCCCCCAGCGTGTCTCCCTTGTCGGAACGGGTGCCGCCGTGCCAGGGTCATCAGTCGACGCTGCAACCTGATTCATCTGCAGCCCATGGTTAGCATAAGCCTGTTCCTGAGAGATTAGCGGTACCCTGTAGTTGCCGTTGTCTGCGTGATTGTTGTGGTTCTCCGTTGGTTCTTGGAAGGCTTCGACTCCTAGCGCCCCCTCTCCCCAATCTTCTCCAATGAACGAGCCTAGGTCGTCCTCTGGTGCGTACCCTTGGTCCATCATGCCGGGCACGTAGGCTTCTGGGGCCGTCACCCCGAACACCTCGTTGTGGTGCCCCACGCTCCATGTTGCTTGACCCATGGTGGCGCCCTGGGGATGATAGCATGGCATCCGGCTGGGACCATGGGGAGCGACACTTGAGCCCGTGTCCGCCGCGCGCGGCATGGGGGAGTCGGAGCCCCCTACGCCGATGGCTGTGCTGATGTTGATGAAGCCCCTGGGCGTAGTTGATGGCGCGCAGATGTGGTGAGGTTCGCCGTGCGCCCCTGCAGTGGCCTAGGGAGGAAGTCGATAGCAGAAGGGTGGTGCTCCTGATGCTGCTGCATCCAGCAGCTCAGCAACACGCCCTAGCAGTGCGTCCCGACCGCTTTCCATCAGTCTGCATCGTAGCAGCTCCCTTGCCATGGTGAGCGCTGCCCGCATGTTCGCTTGCTCCTGCCGTTAGTGCGGCGCCGTTGCTGCGGCATGGCTCGCCGCTCTTGCGGTGGCCCGTACCTGCCGTGGGGTGAGGGTGGACGACGCCTGGCCGTGCTGCCCACGCCCGGTAGAGTTTGGCGGCACCCATGCCGCCTGGAGTGTGGGGTCGAGACCTTCATGGGCAGGCGGCGCTGCCTGGGCTGGCCAGGCTGCCCAGCGGTCGGAGCCGGCCCTTGAGTCGCCGGACATCGTGGCTGAGGAGCGTCGACGAGCTGGCCGGTGGAGGAGGATCACCGGCGCACCCCTACCTGGCGCACCAAATGTCGGATGTGGGGTTCCGGCAAACCCTTAAGGTTCGAATACTGGGGTGCGCGCGAAGTCTTTCCTTCCCACCAATCTATGCCCTAGCTCGCTAAGATCTTGCGGGCGAACTCGACGAACTCGGAACACAGAAAGACACTAGATTTATACTGGCTCGGGCCACCATTGTGGTGTAATACCCTACTCCAGTGTGGTGGTGGTGGATTGCTTCTAGGGCTAATGATGAACAGTACAAGGGAAGAACAGCCTCCTGAGGTTGAGGTGTTCTTGAGCTTGGTGAGCTTGTGTGTGTGAGGATGGTCTGAATTTTCCGTCCCTTGCTAAGGTGGTGGCTAGTACTATTTATATTGGCCCTGGTCCTCTTCCCAAATATCGAGCGGGAAGGGAGCCAACAATGGCGGGCCAATTTGAAGGGGGACAACTAGTTCAAGCTATCCTGACAAAAGTGGTATTCGCCTGCGAAAAGCTCTGTGGTGACACCGTCTTGGGCTCCACAATGACCTCCGTCTTATCGTCATCCTGGTCTTGGTCTTGTTGCACCAATACAACAACATTTGCCTGATGCCTCGGTACTCTTCGCCTGCGCTGGGCTCCTTAGCACCAAAGAGGAAACAAGGACGCTGCGCGCGCTGGCGCCCGTCTGGTGTCGTGCGTCACGGCTCACGTCATGAGGGTCTCATGAGGTTTGCCCCGCCTTGATATCTCCGCTCCTCATGAGCCTGCCTAGCTAGGTTACTCCCGAGGAGGTCTTGCGTCATCCGCCTCGCGAGGCTTGGACCCTCGCGAGGGTCTTGGATGCTTTGTTGGTGAAGATGGGCCGTACGGCCTGCAGGCTCAGCCACGCCACAGGCCGCAGACAGGCAAGTCTGGGGACCCCCGTTCCCAGGATGCCGACAAGTGCTGCTTATTGACAGCTCAGCCTCTTCGCCCGCGACCCTTCTTCTTGGAGTGTCACCTCCTCGCCAACTACCCTTCTTCTTGCAGCGCCGCCTCCTCGCCGGGGACCCTTCTTCTTGCAACGTCGCCTCGTCACCGGTGACCCTTCTTCTTGCTCTATGGCCTCCTCGCTGCCGACCCTTCTTGCTAGGCGACCTTGTCGATATGGTCAGGTAATCCACACCCCAACCACACCATCCTCCTCCTTTCCTGTCCCACATGCCCCGACCGACAAAGCGACACCTTCCACCGAAATCACTGCCCCCCTCCTCCATTTAAGCGCCACCCACAGCCATTTTACACGCAGTATAATGTGGAGCTGAGTAGCATGCGGCCGCACGGGCGATCGAGGTCGCTATGGCTGCCATGCGTGTCGACCGCGAGATCTTGGAGGAGAACCTCATCTTCGAGGCCACCGTCGACACCGCCACACGATTTTCTACTTTAAAATACAGTTCGTGATGTTTTCTCGTGGCCACCTCCAATGCCTTCTAGTGATTTGTCCTCTGTAATGTTAATATGAAATCTGATGTTCAGTTAATAGTTTGGTCCTCTGAAACGTAATGTTCAGTTAACACTTTGGTTCGACAACTACTACATTTCGTAGTACTGTTCTCAAGCATTCTTTGTTTTGTTAACTGCCTTATCTTCTAGTACATTTTTCTATTCTGCAATGTCGTGCTCAGTTAACTATTTTGGTTCATTTGGTATGCTGTCCATTTAACTGTTTGGTTCAGTTCTGCAATTTGATTTTCATTTGCCGTGGGTACAATTTTGTATTGTTACGCGTGTGACACCAATCGAATTTGGCTGTACTCAATACATATTCTATTGATAGTATGGCAACTCTCAGGTAACCTGATCAAGATCTTCCTTATGTGTGTTACAGCGAAACAATGGGATACACTGCGGTTTACCATCGAGGTTTTTTCAAGCAGTGTCCTTTGGCTAATAGCACATTATTGTGCATTTGCAGTAATCATTCTAATATTTAGGTTTCTTACAATTTGGTCTTGCACATGTAGGTCCTGCTGTCAGAGGCTTAGACCCACTATTCGACCCATTTTGCATATGGGGAAATGAGATGTCCATGAATATCAGTCAAGTCAAGAAACTCAGAAAGATTGTTAGGATGATGAAACTTGCGACGAATAACAGCAAGATCTTTGTTTGCACAATGAAGAAGACATTGTTCAACTATAGGATGGTACCAACTCTTTGACCTTGTTTTCACCCCTCGCGCCATTTCAAAATTTACAACAACGATTTATGCATAGCTTTGTTTTCAGTACTTTTCAAAGCAGTTCACCGATGATTACCTCTCAAACCACCTGCATGGTCAAGAGGCGAGGAAGGTATTCATTCAATACCCATGGTACAATATTGAAGTCTTGCTGAAGAGGATGAAGGTTGGGCGGGTAAATTATCCATAGCCACTGGCCTAAAGTTGCAAGGACATTCAACATCACTAAAGGCTCAATATTTGCCTTCCGCTTCTGTAGTTTCCCAGATGAGATTCATCTGTCTATTTACCATGTATGATGCTACTTTCCAAAGGTTTTTGATGCTGCATGTGAAACTTGGTGTTGTTGTTTAATGGCGTAACTGAGTGCCGAAGCTATCTAATGTAATTCAATTCTAAAATCCTGGTTGCTTTTATATGGATATGAAATATCTGGCATGTTTTATAAGAAATATCAGTTTGATTAGTACATGGATTATCAATAATAGGCTAATTACCCTGCTTATTGGGGTTTTCTATTGCAGACGGTTACTCAGACATCACCGTGGGCGATGAACTCAAACAACCCGCACGGTTTCTAGAAAGTAGGCGTGTTCGATCAACTAACAATAACACATGGCTTCCAGCAGCGAACTGTTTGCGTTAGGCCACCTTGCAAAAACGTTTCCACACAAAGAACTGTGTGTGATATACATACGAATGGAAACGTTTTCCCTAGATTGACTATGTGGGATGTACATAAGAATAGAAACGAATTCCTTGGATTGACTGTATGTGATATACATACCTACGGAAATATTTTTCTGGGATTCACCGTGTGGGATGTACATAACTACGGAAATGATTTTCTCGTATTACAGTGTGGGATGTACATACCTACAGAAATTATTGGGTTTCGATGCCTCGCCCGATCGCACACGGCCCTAGCCTGGGTCCCAGGAGGGCCTATCCCCGACGATTTCTGGGTCGTGTGGAAAGGACACCCTATCGCACACACTCACTTGGCGACGGTTCCAGATGCCGTCGCGGGAAGGGGTTAAAACCGTTTGTTTAGCACGTCATTGCACCAGTGCTTCTTCCTTCTCTACAGAGCTTCCAGGCAAGCAACCCCCCCCCCTTGAGCATTCCGATATCACCCATTTTTTTCCCTCTCATGCTTGCATTAGAACTGATTCTGCTTTTTGTATGATCCTATTCTGATGCATAGCTTGTCTTTGTTACCCGCTTTCATACCTTACCTGCTTATTCCAAACTGCTTAGTATAGGTTGGTTAGAGATCCATCAGTGACCCCCACCTTCTCCCAGTTACCTCTGCTTTATGTTCGATGAATCGATCAACATGATCGACGTCCAGGCCCCGACACCGCACATCACCCCCCTTAGTTGTACGACTCTGCAGAGTTACTATCGAGTGCCGAGGGTGATTCCTCATCAGCACTTCCGATGTTAACCCTGTAGTGTGGCTATTCGGTCGTGGCCATTGTGGGTGATTCCTCCTTGAACACTCTCGATAATGACTCTGTCGTGCAACCCCTCAAGTGTGGACCAATGAGGGTGATTCCTCCAAGTCCACCTTGATGGTTACATCGAGTGGGAATCAATCAAGGGTGATTCCTCATGTTTCCCCCTTGCTGTTTCAGACACACGGTTACTTTGACTTACTACAAAGCCATGATGACATCAGGTCGACCCCGAGGGGTACCCGCGAGTGATGTAAAGTCAGGTTGATCTAGAGGATACCCGCAAGTTCTCCACGCGGCGTGGCCGGGCATTCTTAGCCCTTGCCGCAAGTCCATGAGACGGGGCGACGGGACCACATATCGTGGATCATTGATCGCTACCGCACTAACAAGACACTAACAGTTTGGATATTTGATTCGAGTAGGCCTCTGACCTTTTTCGCACTAACCACCACATGGGAATAAGTATGGGCACTCTCCGTCGTATGTATCAGCCGAAAGCTCAACGAACGTCAGCGATGGAGCAGTGCGTGCCGGATTGGACTGGAACGTCTCGCCTTGTATAAGGGAGGCTAGGTCTTCTCACCGGCCACATACGCAACGTGCAGGATTGCAAAGGGTGATGGCCCATGACCCCTTCGCATTTAGGATGTAGAGTGACGTGCTGGCCTCTCTGATGAGCCTAGGTAGGACTGCAATGTGTTGATCAACCGAGGGCGGTCATGACCTGATGGTGTGTCTGGCCGAAGTTGATCAAGCATGTTGGGTAAGTTGGTGCACCCATGCAAGGAAGTATTCTATCTATTCGAATAGCCGTCTCCACGGTAACAGACGCTCGAAGTTGTATCCCGATCGATACAACTAGAACTGGATACTGGATGATGAGGCATGTAATGGATATGATGGTCCGGGCTCGTTTCCTCGCAAAGAGTCGAGGAAGTGATCTCTAGGCGCTAATGTTACAACATGTTTGCTAAATATAAACTGCTATCTATACTCTTCTGAATGTTGCAAGATGCTTGGAGCTGCTTGAAGATGCTAGTCGATAGGCTAGGATTTCCCCTTCTCTCCTGGCATTCTGCAGTACAGCCCATTCCTTTGATACAGATGCATACTTAGTTTAGTTCTGATGTAAGTCTTGCGAGTACTTTGGATGAGTACTCACGGTTGCTTTGTTACCTCTTTTCCTCCATACACGATTATTGTAACAAGAGGACGGATCCCAGGAGCCAGACGACACCACTGATGACTACTACTACCCCGAGGGTGCCTACTACTACGTGACGGTCACTGACGACCTAGAGTAGTTAGGAGGCTCCCATGCAGGAGGCCTTGCATTTTTTATCATTGCTGCTTTTGTGCTAGCCTTCTTAAGGCAGACTTGTTTAACTTATGTCTGTACTCAGATATTGTTGCTTCCGCTGACTCTTGTGTATTCGAGCCCTCGAGGCCCCTGGCTTGTAATATGAAGCTTGTATTATTTTTATTTGTGTCTAGAGTTGTGTTGCGATATCTTCTCGTGGGTCCTTGATCTTGATCGTACGCATTTGCATGCATGATTAGTGTACGATTGAATCGAGGGCGTCAGAAGCTTTCTACTAAACTTGGAAAAATTAAACTCATGAGACTCATCACCAAAACTAACACCGACAGTTTGCTTCTCACAATCTATTCTAGCATTAACGGTGTTCAAGAAAGGTCTACCAAAGATAATGGGACAAAAGTAGGGTATTTTATTTTCCAACACAAGACTTCAACATCTCTAACAATCCCAATTGGTGATATAGTGTCTCTATTAGAAAGTTTAATAGTAACATATATGTCTTCTATCTCTGCGGGTGCCATGTCAATTTCTTGATATAAGCTGTAAGGAATAGCACTCACACTAGAACCTATGTCACATAAACCATGATAACAGTGACCTCCTATTTTAACTGAGATGACGGGCATGCCAACAACAACTCTATGTTTATCCTTTTTACCAGGTTTGGCAATTCTAGCAGCTTCTTATCAGAAGTAAATAACATGCCCATCTACATTTTCTTCCAAGAGATCTTTAACCATAGCAATACTAGGTTCTACTTTAATTTGTTCATCAGGTTTCGGTGTTCTAATATAGCTTTTGTTAACCATAGTTGAAACTTTAGCATGTTCCTTTATTCTAAAAGGGAAAGGTGGTTTCTCAATATAAGCAGAAGAAACAACTGGATCAACATTGTAAGGTATAGTTTCTTTTTTAACTGGTACGAGTTCTTTGATTTCTTCTTTAATAGGTGTCTGATATTTAAACCACTTCTCTTTAGGGAGATCAACAAGAGTAGCAAATGATTCACAAAAGGAGGCCACTATATCAAAGTCAAGACCATATTTAGTGCTAAACTTTTGAAAAGCATCGGTATCCATAAAAGATTTAACACAATCATACTTAAGTTTAATACCCGACTCTTTCGCAATATTCAGAGTTGCGTTTAATTATTTCCAAAATATCCCACTGGAATTCAATATTCTTCTTCATAAAACAACCAACATAAGAAGTATCAAGCATGGTTTGATCATTACGAGAAAGCAGAGTATAAAAATTCTAGATAATAATTTCTCTTGAGAGCTCATGATTGCGGTATGAATGTAACATTGACTTAAGCCTCCCCCAAGCTAGAGCGATACTTTCTCCTTCACGAGGCCAAAAAATATATTCGATTCCGATCACGATGAACTAGATGCATAGGATAATTTTTTGATGGAACTCCAATTTCAAATGATTCCAATTCCAAGATCTAATATCATCGCATAGCCTATACCATGCCAATGCTTTTCCCTTCAAAGATAAAGGGAAAACCTTTTTCATAACTTCATCTACAGGTAAAACTCCAAGCTTGAACAATCCACAAATTTGTTGTACATATATCAAGTGCATATCAGAATGTTTGGTTCCATCTCCTGCATAAGGATTTGCTAGCAGTTGTTCTATCATACCTGAAGGAATTTCATATTCAATATTTTTAGTAGGTGTAGTAGGTTGAGGGTTAGCTAATTGTGGTTCCGGTCGAGGTGAAGATACCCCGAACAAACCCCTTAAAGGATTGTTTTCCATAGTAACAAGTGACAATAAATTTCAGCACACTATATAAATGTTTCCTTACCAAATTCCACTAACCAAAGGCACTTCACTCACCGGCAATGGCACCAGAAAATAGCCTTGATGACCCACAAGTATAGGGGATCAATTGTAGCTCTTTTTGGTAAGTAAGAGTGTCGAACACAACGAGGAGCAAAAGGAAATGACAAGTGGTTTTCAGTAAGGTAATGTCTGCAAGTGCTGAAATTGTAAGTAGCAGAGTAGTTTGTTAGCAAGGTAATTTGTAACGAGAAAGTAACGATAGTAGTAACAAAAGTGCATCAAGGTATCCCAATCCTTTTGAGGCAAGGGACAGGCCAAAACGGTCTCTTATGATAAGCAAAGCGTTCTTGAGGGTACGCGGGAATTTCATCTAGTCACTTTCATCATGTTGGTTGAATTCGTGTTCGGTACTTTGATAATTTGATATGTGGGTGGACCGGTGCTTAGGTGATGTTCTACCTCCTACTTATGATTAACCCTCTCACAAGCATCCGCAACTACGAGAAAAGTATTAAGACTAAATTCTAACCATAGCATTAAACTTTTGGATCCAATCGGTCCCTTACGAAATAGCGTATAAACAGGGGTTTAAGCTTCTGTCACTCTCGCAACCCATCATCTAATTTCTACTCCACAATGCATTCCCTTAGGGATAAATATGGTGAAGTTTCATGTAGTCGACGTTCACATGACACCACTAAGGGAATAACAACATACATACTATCAAAATATCGAACACATATCAAGTTCACATGATTACTTGCAACATGATTTCTCCCGTGACCTCAAGAACAAAAGTAACTACTCACAAATGATAAACATGCTCAAGATCAGAGGGGTATTAAATAGCATATTGGATCTGAACATATAATCTTCCACCAAATAAACCATATAGTAATCAACTACAAGATGTAATCAACAATACTAGTCACCCACAATCACCAATCTATAGTTCCAGTAACAAGATCGAACACAAGAGATGAAATAGGGTTTGAGATGAGATGGTATTTTTGAAGATATTTATGGAGATTGCCCTCCCCAATATGGGAGAGTTGTTGGTGATGATGATGGCGATGATGATTTCCCCCTCCGGGAGGGAAGTTCCCCGGCGGAATTGCTCCGCCGGAGGGCAAAAGTGCTCCTGCCCAAGTTCCGCCTCGAGACGGCGGCGCTCCATCCTGAAAGTCCTCTCCTTATTTTTTTCTAGGTCAAAATGACCTATATAGCAGAAGATGGGCACCAGAGGAGGGCCTGGGTGAGCACAACCCACCAGGGCACGCCTGGGCTCCCTAGCGCACCCAGGTGGGTTGTGCCCACCTGGTGGGCCCCCTCTGGTAGTTATTTGCTCCAATATTCATCATATATTTTATAAAAAAATCTCCGTGAAGTTTTAGCTTGTTTGGAGTTGTGCAGAATAGGTGGCCTGACGTAGCTTTTCCAGATCTAGATTTCCAGCTGCCGTAATTCTCCCTCTTTGTGTATACCTTGCATATTATGAGAGAAAAGGCATTTTAATTGATCCAAAAAGCATTATTATGGATAAAAACATCATAAAAATAGTAAGAAAACATGATGCAAAATGGACGTATCAAGCCTCAACACTTATTGGACCGCATACATCGGTATGTGTTATTTCTAATAAGTCATTAGCTCACTCCATTGTTCTGGAGAACGGAATTTAAGTCATCTTGCCCATGAGGCATGGTTCACAAGTATCAAATGATTTATAATCAAGTGTTCCAAAAGTCCATTAGCATGGAGTTTCTTCATGCACTTTACACCAATATGACCTAAACGGCAGTGCCACAAATATGTTGCACTATCATTATCAACTTTGCATCTTTTGGCACCAATATTATGAATATGTGTATCACCATGGTCGAGATTCAATAAACCATTCACATTGGATGTATGACCATAGAAGGTTTTACTCATGTAAACAGAACAACAATTATTCTCTGACTTAAATGAATAACCGTATCGCAATAAACATGATCCAATCATATTCATGCTCAACACAAATAGTAAATAACATTTATTTAGGTCCAACACTAATCCCGAAGGTAGAGGGAGTGTGCGATGGTGATCTTATCTGTAACACCCCGGATATGATTTACCAAATATGTAATCCAACTCTTGCCATTTCCGGCGCTAAGTTATTTTATTTTCTCGGGTTCGGGTTTTTTTCTCCGTGTGTTGTTTTTGTTGTCATGCATCTCATATCATGTCATCATGTGCATTGCATTTGCATACGTGTTCGTCTCATGCATCCGAGCATTTTCCCCGTTGTTCGTTTTGCATTCCGGCGCTCCCTTCTCCTCCGGTGGTCATTTCTATCTTTCTTTCGTGTGTGGGTGTTAAACATTTCCGGATTGGACCGATACTTGCCAAGCGGCCTTGGTTTACTACCGGTAGACCGCCTGTCAAGTTTCGTACCATTTGGACTTCGTTTGATGCTCCAACGGTTAACCGAGGGACCAAAAAGGCCTCGTGTGTGTTGCAGCCCAACACCCCTCCATTTTGGCCCAAAACCCTCTCCATCATCTAGAGCCTTCGATCATGATCGCGTGGCCGAAAACCGCACCTCATTTGGACACTCCTAGCTCCCTCTATGCCTATAAATACACCCCCTCTGAAATTCTCGGTTCCCCTCTCCCGAAAAACCCTAGATCCACTCCATCCGCCGCCGCCGAACAAAAATTGCCGGGCCGGACACGTCCGACCCGAGCTGCCGCCACATGTCACATCGCCACTCGCCGCCGCCATCTCCCACCGCGCCGGCCCGCGCGGCCCGGGCAGGCCTCCGCGGCCCAGTCGCCTCGCCCCGCCGCCCGGTTCCTCCTGCCGCCGTCTTGCTCGAAGCCGGCCGCCTCCGGCCGCCGCGTCACCAACTCCGGCGACCTCGCCGCCCCGTCGCGCCCGGCCGCCGTCCGCCTCGCCTCGCCGCCTTCGACCACGGTGATCCCCGCCTCCGCCGTCCACCTCGTCGCCGGTGGAGATCCGGCCGGCCCCCTCCTCCTCCGCGGCAAGTACAACTTCGGCGGCCTCCTCGTCAACTTCGGCGCCGACCCCGATGGTCCTCGGTTTCCGCGCCTCAGATCTGGATCTGGAAACCCTAGGGGTTGACCTTTTTTTCCCTAAGTCCCAGATTATTTTGCATACTTTGACATGCTATATTTCCGCATCCGTAGACCCGTTTTGGGCGTGTAGCATATCAAAATGTTCGTCTCAGAGAGTACATCATTTCATCTCATTGCATCATTTTCATTTGGGTTCATCTTGATGCCCGAAATGTTGTTGGAAGAGTGCTATTTGAGATAATTGTCAGATATGCTGCTCCAAATAGCTATTTGTCATTTTTGCCATGATTAATGTGTGCATGATATGCCCCTGAGCTCTACATGTGTTTTGTTATATGCTTTTCCATCTTTACAGAGGTGCCATCCATGTATTTTTGTGATTTGTGTGGTGACTAGCACAAGCTTGCAAAATGGAGCATTCGTTAATGCTGATTTCAGGGACTTCCAATTCGACCAAGTCCTTGGTTTGTTTTTATCAATATGCCATATGTTCATGTTGTTTCCTAGTGATCCGTGCCTCTTTTGAGGATGATCAGTAAGGATGATTTGTTAATCTTGTAGTGCTCTATCCATCCGTATCTTTGTTTGCAATTATGGAGCATCCTAGCTTGAGTCAATCGAGCTCTACTTTTGCTGTTTTGTGAATCTGGGCAGATTATCTACTTGTTAGCGATTTTGCCGAGGATGTTGTAGTTGATCCATGCATGCTATGTTGTTGTTCTTGCCATGTCTAGCTTGTATTATGTGTATTCTTGATGGGTGTATGCTTAGATTGTCATGCCCTGCTCTGTAGTGAGTGCATCGAGCTCGTAAACATGCCTACTTGATATCTGATTTGCATGCTTCAGTTTTTCACCAAGTCTGTGATCTGATTATGTTTTTGCCATGTTCACATGCTTGCAATTCTATTTTCTGATCCCTTTTGGCTCAAGGTCACTAAGGGACTTTTGTTAAGCTCTTTGAGTAGCTCCATGCCATGCCTTACTTTGCCATGTTGAGTTCCTGTAGCATCTAGTTTTCATGCTCCAAAGTGTGCTACCTGATCTGAAATTCAAGACAAGTGTTAATTTCACTAAGTCTGAAATCTGTTTACCAATTGCACTTTTGCCATGCTTGTTTGAACCTGTTAATGGATGAATTGGCCGTAGCTCAGTGTTCATCTTTTGTTAACCTTCATGAATGGATCCCTGCCATGTATTTTGTTGCCATGTTTGAGTGTTGTAGCATGTTCATCTTGTTGCATTTAGATGGCTACTTGTTGTTTATCGCAGACCGTTGCCATATTTGAATTGCTTGCCATTTCCAAACAGTGCATCCGATTCCGGCGATCTTTATATCGATTTCAAACGAAATCACATCAACTTTCCAGTGGCACACTTGGATTTCCATGTTGACGCCAGGTTCATCCATTCCTTGTCAAATCTTGCATATACATCACATATCGCATCCCGCATAGCATACCATGTTTGCTTCATGTTGTTTGAGCTTTGCACGTGGTTGATTGTGTCCTTTTTGCTTGTTTGTATTGCTTGGGTAGAGCCGGGAGACGAGTTCGCTAACGAGGAGCCCGTCGAGTTTGCTTTCGAGGATCCAGTCAACTCTGACAACTTTGCAGGCAAGATGATCATACCCTCGAAATCACTTCTATCTTTGCTTTGCTAGATGCTTGCTCTTTTGCTATGCCTATGCTACGATGCCTACCACTTGCCTATCATGCCTCCCAGATTGCCATGTCAAACCTCTAACCCACCATGTCCTAGCAAACCGTTGATTGGCTATGTTACCGCTTTGCTCAGCCCCTCTTATAGCGTTGCTAGTTGCAGGTGAAGATTGGAGATCGTTCCTTGTTGGAACATTATTTACTTGTTGGGATATCATTATGTTACCTTGTTATCTTAATGCATCTATACACTTGGTAAAGGGTGGAAGGCTCGGACTTTTAGCCTAGTGTTTTGTTCCACTCTTGCCGCCCTAGTTTCCGTCATATCGGTGTTATGTTCCCGGATTTTGCGTTCCTTACGCGGTTGGGTAATAATGGGAACCCCTTGATAGTTCGCCTCAAATAAAGCTCCTCCAGCAATGCCCAACCTTGGTTTTACCATTTGCCACCTAGCCTCTTTTTCCCTTGGGTTTCCGGAGCCCGAGGGTCATCTTATTTAAACCCCCCCGGGCCAGTGCTCCTCTGAGTGTTGGTCCACCTCGTCAGCCGCCGGTGGCCACAAGGGGCAACTCTGGGCTGGCCTACCGGAAGTTTGGACAATCTGAGTGTGCCCTGAGAACGAGATATGTGCAGCTCCTATCGGGATTTGTCGGCACATTCGGGCGGTGTTGCTGGATTTGTTTTAACTTGTCGAAGTGTCTCGTAGAACCGGGATACCGAGTCTGATCGGAATGTCTCGGGAGAAGGTATATCCTTTGTTGACCATGAGAGCTTGTCATGGGCTAAGTTGGGACTCCTATGCAGGGATTTGAACTTTCGAAAGTCATGCCCGCAGTTATGGGCAGATGGGAATTTGTTAATGTCCGATTGTAGATAACTTGAACCTTAACTTAATTAAAATGAATCAACTGTGTGAGTTACCGTGATGGTCTCTTCTCGGCGGAGTCCGGGAAATGAACACGGTGTTGGAGTAATGCTTGTCGCAGGTTGTTCTCTAGTTATTCGTTCGTGCTTTGCCTTCTCTTCTCGCTCTCTTTTGCGAACAGGTTAGCCACCATATATGCTAGTCGCTTGCTGCAGCTCCACATATTACCTTGCCTTACCTATAAGCTTAAATAGTCTTGATCGCGAGGGTGCGAGATTGCTGAGTCCCTGTGGCTCATAGATTACTTCCAAACCAGATGTAGGGCCCGATGACTCTGTTCTAGATGACACGCTTGAGCTCAAGTGGGAGTTCGACGAGGACTCACGCCGTTACTATGTGTCTTTCCCTGAAGATCAGTAGTGGTGCCCAGTTGGGGCGATCGGGACCGTGTCGCTTGTTGGGTTGATCTTTTATTTTGGCACCGTAGTCGGGCCATGAGTGATTGGATGATGTAATGCTATTTATGTACTTTGATTGACGTGGCGAGTGTAAGCCAACTATGTACCTTCCCATTTTATTATCTATATTACATGGGATGTTGTGAAGATTGCCTTACTTGCGACATTGCTTTCAATGCGGTTATGCCTCTAAGTCGTGCTTCGACACGTAGGAGATATAGCCGCATCGAGGGCGTTACATTATCAACCTTGGAATCACTTCCAACCCACATCGTCACCTCACCCTCAACTAGTCTCTGTTCATTTTACAACTCCTGTTTTGAGTTACTAATCTTAGCAACTGAGCCGGTATCAAATACCTAGGGTTAATATGAACACTAGTAAAGTACACATCAATAACATGTATATCAAATATACCTTTGTTCACTTTTCCATCCTTCTTATCCGTCAAGTATTTGGGGTAATTCCGCTTGCAGTGACCATTCCCTTTGTAGTAGAAGCACTCAGTTTAAGGTTTGGATCTAGCTTTGGGAATCTCTACGAGAGTGGCTACTTGCTTGCCATTCTTCTCTAAGTTCCCTTCCTTTCCCTTGCTTTTTTTCTTGAAACTAGTGGTCTTGTTAACCATCAACACTTGATGCTATTTCTTGATTTCTACCTTCGCCGATTTCAGCATTGCGAAGAGCTTGGGAATCGTTTTTCGTTATCCCTTGCATATTATAGTTCATCATGAAGTTCTAGTAACTTGGTGATAGTGACTAGAGAACTCTATCAATCACTATCTTATCTGGAAGATTAACTCCCAGTTGATTCAGCTGATTGTAGTACCCAGACATTCTGAGCACATGCTCACTAGTTGAGCTATTCTCCTCCATCTTGTAGGCAAAGTACTTGGTAGAGGTCTCATACCTCTCGACACGGGCATGAGTATGAAATACCAATTTCAGCTCTTGGGACATCTCATATGCTTCATGGCGTTCAAAACATTTTTGAAATCTCGGTTCTAAGCCGTAAAGCATGATGCACTAAACTATCAAGTAGTCATCATACCGAGCTTTTCAAACGTTCATAACGTCTGCATCTGCTCCTGCAATAGGTTTGTCACCTAGCGGTGCATCAAGGACATAATTCTTCTGTGCAACAATGAGGATAATCCTCAGATCACAAACCCAGTCCGCATCATTGCTACTATCATATTTAAATTTACTTTTCTCTAGGAACATATCAAAAATATATACGAGCTACAACGCAAAAACTATCAGGACTAAGTACATGATAAATTAAGTTCAATTGATCATATTACTTAAGAACTCCCACTTAGATAGACATACCTCGAGTCATCTAAATGATGACGTGATCCAAATCAACTAAACAATGTCTGATCATCACGTGAGATGGAGTAGTCTTCAATGGTGAACATCTCTATGTTGATCATATCTACTATATGATTCACGTTCGACCTTTCGTTCTCCAGTGTTCCGAGGCCATTTCTATACATGCTAGGCTCATCAAGTTTAACCCGAGTATTCGGCATGTGCAAAACTGTCTTGCACCCGTTGTATGTGAACATAGATCTTATCACACCCGATCATCACGTGGTGTCTCAGCACGACGAACCGTTGCAATGGTGCATACTGTTGGGGAACATAGTAACTTCAAAAAATTTCCTACGCACATGCAAGATCATGGTGATGCATAGCAACGAGGGGGGAGAGTGTGTCCACGTACCCTCGTAGACCGAAAGCGGAAGCGTTAGCACAACGCGATTGATGTAGTCGTACGTCTTCACGATCCGACCGATCCAAGTACCGAACGCACGACACCTCCGAGTTCAGCACATGTTCATCTCGATGACGTCCCGCGAACTCCGATCCAGCAGAGCTTCACGGGAGAGTTCCGTCAGCACGACGACGTGATGACGGTGATGATGTTCTACCGACGCAGGGCTTCGCCTAAGCACCCCTACGATATGATCGAGGTGGATTATGATGGAGGGGGGCACCGCACACGGCTAAGAGATCAAGAGATCAATTGTTGTGTCATTGGGGTGCCCCCTGCCCCCGTATATAAAGGAGTGGAGGAGGGGGAGGGCCGGCCCTCTCTATGGTGCGCCCTAGGGGGGTCCTACTCCCACCGGGAGTAGGATTCCCCTTTCCTAGTAGAACTAGGAGCCCTTCCAAGTAGTGGGAGTAGGAGGGAAGGAAAGGGAAGGGAAAAGGAGAAGGAAGGAAGGGGGCACCCCTCCTCCCTAGTCCAATTCGGACCAGCCCATGGGGAGGGGTGCGGCCACCCTTTGAGGCCTTTCTCTCCTTTCCCATATGGCCCATTAAGGCCCAATACGAATTCCCGTAACTCCTCGGTACTCGCGAAATACCCGAATCACTCGGAACCTTTCCGATGTCCGAATATAGTCGTCCAATATATCGATCTTTACGTCTCGACCATTTCGAGACTCCTCGTCATGTCCCCGATCTCATCCGGGACTCTGAACTCCTTCGGTACATCAAAACACATAAACTCATAATATAACCGTCATCGAACTTTAAGCGTGCGGACCTTACGGGTTCGAGAACTATGTAGACATGACTGAGACACGTCTCTGGTCAATAACCAATAGCGGAACCTGGATGCTCATATTGGCTCCTACATATTCTACGAAGATCTTTATCGGTCAAACCGCATAACAACATACGTTGTTCCCTTTGTCATCGGTATGATACTTGCCCGAGATTCGATCATCGGTATCTCAATACCTAGTTCAATCTCGTTACCGACAAGTATATTTACTCGTTCCGTAACACATCATCCCGCAACTAACTCATTAGTTGTAATTCTTGCAAGGCTTAAGTGATGTGCATTACCGAGAGGGCCCAGAGATACCTCTCCGACAATCGGAGTGACAAATCCTAATCTCGAAATACGCCAACCCAACAAGTACCTTCGGAGACACCTGTAGAGCACCTTTATAATCACCCAGTTATGTTGTGATGTTTGGTAGCACACAAAGTGTTCCTCCGGTAAACGGGAGTTGCATAATCTCATAGTCATAGGAACATGTATAAGTCATGAAGAAAGCAATAGCAACAAACTAAACGATCAAGTGCTATGCTAACGGAATGGGTCAAGTCAATCACATCATTCTTCTAATGATGTGATCCCGTTAATCAAATGACAACTCATGCCAATGGTTAGGAAACATAACCATCTTTGATTAACAAGCTAGTCAAGTAGAGGCATACTAGTGACACTCTGTTTGTCTATGTATTCACACATGTATCATGTTTCCGGTTAATACAATTCTAGCATGAATAGTAAACATTTATCATGATATAAGGAAATAAATAATAACTTTATTATTGCCTCTAGGGCATATTTCCTTCAGTCTCCCACTTGCACTAGAGTCAATAATCTAGGTCACATCACCATGTGATTTAACACCAATAGTTCACATCACCATGTGATTAACACCCAAAGGGTTACTAGAGTCAATAATCTAGTTCACATCGCTATGTGATTAACACCCAAAGAGTACTAAGGTGTGATCATGTTTGCTTGTGAGGGAAGTTTAGTCAACGGGTCTGTCACATTCAGATCCGTATGTATTTTGCAAATTTCTATGTCAAGAATGCTCTGTACGGAGCTACTCTAGCTAATTGCTCCCACTTTCAATATGTATCTAGATCGATACTTAGAGTCATCTGGAGCAGTGTCAAAACTTGCATCGACATAACCCTTTACGACGAACCTTTTGTCACCTCCATAATCGAGAAACATATCCTTATTCCACTAAGGATAATTTTGACCAATGTCCAGTGATATACTCCTAGATCACTATTGTACTCCCTTGCTTAACACAGTGTAGGGTATACAATAAATCTGGTATACAGCATGGCATACTTTATAGAACCTATGGCTCAGGCATAGGGAATGACTTTCATTCTCTTTCTATCTTCTCCCGTGGTCGGGCTCGGAGTCTTACTCAATTTCACACCTTGTAACACAGACAAGAACTCTTTCTTTGACTGTTCCATTTTGAACTACTTCAAAATCTTATCAAGGTATGTATTCATTGAAAAAACTTATCAAGCGTCTTGATCTATCTCTATAGATCTTGATGCTCAATATGTAAGCAGCTTTACCGAGGACTTTCTTTGAAAAACTCCTTTCAAACACTCCTTTATGCTTTGCAAAATAATTATACATTATTTCCGATCAACAATATGTCATTCACATATACTTATCAGAAATGTTGTAGTGCTCCCACTCACTTTCTTGTAAATACAGGCTTCACTGCAAGTCTGTATAAAACTATATGCTTTGATCAACTCATCAAAGTGTATATTCCAACTCCGAGATGCTTGCACCAGTCCATAGATGGATCGCTGGAGCTTGCACATTTTGTTAGCACCTTTCGGATCGACAAAACCTTTTGGTTGCATCATATACAACTCTTCTTTAAGAAATCCATTAAGGAATGTAGTTTTGACATCCATTTGCCAGATTTCATAAAATGTGGCAATTTGCTAACATGATTCAGACAGACTTAAGCATCGCTACGAGTGAGAAAATCTCATCATAGTCAACACCTTGAACTTTGTCAAAACCTTTTTCGACAAGTCTAGATTTGTAGATATTAACACTACTATCAGCGTCCGTCTTCCTCTTGAAAATCCATTTATTTTTCTATGGCTTGCCAATCATCAGGCAAGTCAATCAAAGTCCACACTTTGTTCTCATACATGGATCCCATCTTAGATTTCATGGCCTCAAGCCATTTCACGGAATCTGGGCTCATCATCGCTTCCTCATAGTTCGTAGGCTTGTCATGGTCAAGTAACATGACCTCCAGAACAGGATTACCATACCACTCTGGTGCGGATCTCACTTTGGTTTACCTACGAGGTTCGGTAGCAACTTGATCTGAAGTTACATGATCATCATCATTAGCTTCCTCACTAATTGGTGTAGTAGTCACAGGAACAGATTTCTGTGATGAACTACTTTTCAATAAGGGAGCAGGTACAGTTGCCTCATCAAGTTCTACTTTCCTCCCACTCACTTCTTTCGAGAGAAACTCCTTCTCTAGAAAGGATCCATTCTCAGCAATGAATATCTTGCCTTCAGATCTGTGATAAAAGGTGTACCAACATTTTCTTTTGGGTATCCTATGAAGATGCACTTCTCTGATTTGGGTTTGAGCTTATCAGGCTGAAACTTTTTCACATAAGCATTGTAACCTCAAACTTTAAGAAACGACAGCTTAGGTTTCTTGCCAAACCATAGTTCATATGGTGTCGTCCCAACGGATTTAGATGGTGCCCTATTTAATGCGAATGTAGCTGTCTCTAATGCATAACCCCAAAACGATAGTGGTAAATCGGTAAGAGACATAATAGATCACACCATATCTAATAAAGTATGGTTACGACGTTCGGACACACCATTACACTGTGGTGTTCTAGGTGGCATTAGTAGTGAAACTATTTCACATTGTTTTAACTGAAGGCCAAACTCGTAACTCAAATATTTTACTTCTGCGATCATATCATAGAAACTTCTATTTTTGTTACAATGATTCTCCAATTCACTCTGAAATTCTTTGAACTTTTCAAATGTTTCAGACTTGTGTTTCATCAAGTAGATATACTCATATATGCTCAAATCATCTATGAAGATCAGAAAATAATGATACCTGTCGCGAGCCTCAATATTCATCGGACCACATACATCAGTATGTATGATTTCCAACAAATCTTTTGCTTGCTCCATTGTTCTGGAGAACGGAGTCTTAGTCATCTTGCCCATGAGGCATGGTTCGCAACCATCAACTGATTCATAATCAAGTGATTCCAAAAGCCCATCAACATGGATTTTCTTCATGCGCTTTACACCAATATGACCTAAATGGCAGTGCCACAACTAAGTTGCACTATCATTATTAACTTTGCATCTTTTGGCTTCAATATTATAAAAATGTGTAGCACCATGATCGAGATCCAACAAACCATTTTCATTGGGTGTATGACCATATAAGGTTTTATTCATGTAAACAGAACAACAATTATTCTCTAACTTATATGAATAACCGTATTGCAATAAACATGATCCAATCATATTCATGCTCAACGCAAACACTAAATAACATTTATTTTAGGTTTAACACTAATCCCGAAAGTATAGGGAGTGTGCGATGATGATCATATCAATCTTGGAACCATTTCCAATACACATCATCACTTCACCCTTAACTAGTCTCTGTTCATTCTGCAACTCCCGTTTCGAGTTACTATTCTTAGCAACTGAACTAGTATCAAATACTAAGGGGTTGCTTATAAACATTGGTAAAGTACACATCAATAACATGTATATCAAATATACCTATGTTCACTTTGCCATCCTTCTTATCCACCAATTACTTGGGGTAGTTCCGCTTCCAATGACCAGTCCCTTTGAAGTAGAAGCACTTAGTTTCAGGCTTAGGTCCAGACTTGGGTTTTTTCACTTGAGCAGCAACTTGTTTGCCATTCTTCTTGAAGTTCCCCTTTCTTCCCTTTGTCCCTTTACTTGAAACTAGTGGTTTTGTTTACCATCAACACTTGATGCTTCTCTTGATTTCTACCTTCGTTGATTTCAGCATCACGAAGAGCTTGGGAATCGTTTCCGTTATCCCTTGCATATTATAGTTCATCACGAAGTTCTACTAACTTGGTGATGGTGACTAGAGAATTCTGTCAATCACTATTTTATCTGGAAGATTAACTCCCACTTGATTCAAGCGATTGTAGTACCCAGACAATCTAAGCACATGCTCACTGCTTGAGCTATTCTCCTCCATCTTTTAGCTATAGAACTTGTTGGAGACTTCATATCTCTCAACTCGGGTATTTACTTGAAATATCAACTTCAACTCCTGGAACATCTCATATGGTCCATGACGTTCAAAACGTCTTTGAAGTCCCGATTCTAAGCCGTTAAGCATGGTGCACTAAAATATCAAGTAGTCATCACATTGAGCTAGCCAAACGTTCATAATGTGTGCATCTGCTCCTGCAATAGGTCTGTCATCAAGTGGTGCATCAAGGACATAATTCTTCTGTGCAACAATGAGGATAATCCTTAGATCATGGATCTAATCCGTATCATTGCTACTAACATCTTTCAACTTAGTTTTCTCTAGGAACATATCAAAAAATAAAACAGGGGAGCTAAATGCGAGCAATTGATCTACAACATAGATATGCCAATACTACCAGGACTATGTTCATGATAAATTAAAGTTCAATTAATCATATTACTTAAGAAGTCCCACTTAGATAGACACCCCTCTAGTCATCTAAGTGATCATGTGATCCAAATCAACTAAACCATAATCGATCATCACGTGAAATGGAGTTTTTTTCAATGGTGAACATCACTATGTTGATCATATCTACTATATGATTCACGCTCGACCTTTCAGTCTCAGTGTTCTGAGGCCATATCTACATATGCTAGGCTCGTCAAGGTTAACCTGAGTATTCCGCGTGTGCAAAACTGGCTTGCACCCGTTGTAGATGGACGTAGAGCTTATCACACCCGATCATCACGTGGTGTCTGGGCACGACGAACTTTGGCAACGGTGCATACTCAGGAGAACACTTTTATCTTGAAATTTAGTGAGAGATCATCTTATAAAGCTGCCGCCGAACTAAGCAAAATAAGATGTATAAAAGATAAACATCACATGCAATCATAATATGTGACATGATATGGCTATCATCATCTTGTGCCTTTGATCTCCATCTCCAAAGCATCGTCATGATCTCCATCGTCACCAGCATGACACCATGATCTCCATCATCTTGATCTATATCAATGTGTCGTCACATGGTCGTCTCGCCAACTATTGCTCTTGCAACTATTGCTATCGCATAGAGATAAAGTAAAGCAATTATTTGGCGCTTGCATCTTATGCAATAGAGAGACAACTATAAGGCTTTTGCCAGTTGCGATAACTTCAACAAAACATGATCATCTCATACAACAACTTATATCTCATCACATCTTGACCATATCACATCACAACATGCCCTGCAAAAACAAGTTAGACGTCCTCTACTTTGTTGTTGCAAGTTTTACGTGGCTGCTACGGGCTGAGCAAGAACCGTTCTTACCTACGCATCAAAACCACAATGATAGTTTGTCAAGTTAGTGCTGTTTTAACCTTCTCAAGGTGTAACATCCCAAATTTTCAATTTGGAATGTTATACATTAGATCATCACCGCATATCATATTTTTTTTTGCTTTTGGCCTGATCCAAAAATTCTACGCAACTCAAGGACCCACGGAGAGAGTTGGGGATTTCGTTATTTTCATATTTGAGTTTTTCTCAATTTTTGAAAATAGGATCCTTTGATTTTATTTATTTATTCTTCAATTATTTCCATTATAGAAATATGAGAGAGAGAATAAAATGACTTTCCCAGAATAAAGAAATATTGAGGATTTAATAAAAAATCAAATAAGATTTCATTTTGGAGTTTTGGCTAGTTTATTTGAATTTAGAAAAAGTGCACATTTTTCAAAACTACATTTTTGGGCCAAGATAATGTTCATCTCGTTCTAAATATTTTATTTAGGCGGTGAAAATTTATTTTGGCATTTTTATAATTATATTTTATTTTCTAAAAAATTTCTTAGTTTCGGCGGAATTGTTTAAAAAAAATTGTTTGCGCGCCCGACTGGGCCGAAGGCCTAGCCGAGCCGGGCCAAGCCCGCTCGCCGCCATCTCCCGCACCGGCTCGGGACCGGAGTCCCGAGCCAAGCTGCCACCGTCGCCCGAGTCCGGGAGGAGCACGCCTCCCAAGACGACCCCTTCCCCAAGCCACCTCGCCCCCCTCTCATAAATAGCCGCCGCCACCACCCCACCCCGCCACCTCACCCCGCCCCGCCTCCCGCAGCCGCCGCACGCTGCTGCTTGCCGCACCGCTCGC